>NW_028257373.1:1500000-1788074 GCF_982258835.1 Parasteatoda tepidariorum | reverse complement strand
ACCAGGTATTATATTACAGGGTAAAAGTGTGCCCTACAACAGGAAATAATTATAGGTCAATTAGGGGGTACACTATGTATATTTTAAATAGTGCATTAAAACAAGGAAATTCGAAGACTCTTTTCTATGTTAGCTAACGGTAGGGTATCGGACCTTAATATTGACCTAAAATTTTTAAATTGGACCACGTATTATATTACAGTGTGATAGTGTACCCTACCACAGAAAATAATTATAGGTCAATTAGGGGGTACTCAGCGTGACCCTAAAGTTTACTATGTATGCCTATGCGAAATAAAGTGTTCTGAGAAGCTTAAAATGAAGAAATAAGCGTTCTAAAATGCTTTAAAATTCAAAGACATCTTTCAATGGTTACCTAACGCAAGGCGCAATATCAGACCTTAATATTGACCCATAATATTTAAATTGGACCAGGTATTATATTACAGGATAATAGTGTACCCTACCACAGGAAATAATTATAGGTCAATTAGGGGGTACACAGCGTGACCCTAAAGTTTACTATGTATGCCTAAGCGAAATAAAGTGTTCTGAGAAGCTTAAAAGGAGGAAATAAGCGTTCTAAAATGCTTTAAAAATTCAAAGACATTTTTCAATGTTTACTAACGGCACGGTATCGGACCTTAATATTGACCTATAATTTTTAAATTGGACCACGTATTATATTACAGGGTAATAGTGTACCCTACCACAGGAAATAATTATAGGCCATTTAGGGGGTACACAGCGTGACCCCAAAGTTTACTATGTATGCCTATGCGAAATAGAGGGTTCTGAGAAGCTTAAAATGAAGAAATAAGCGTTCTAAAATGCTCTAAAAATTCAAAGACATCTTTCAATGGTTAACTAACGCAAGGCACAATATCAGACCTTAATATTGACCCATATTATTTAAATTGGACCAGGTAGTATATTACAGGGTAATAGTGTACCCTACCGCAGGAAATAATTATAGGTCAATTAGGGGGTACACTATGTATATTTTAAATAGTGCATTAAAACAAGGAAATTCGAAGACACTTTTCTATGTTAACTAACGGCACGGTATCGGACCTTAATATTGACCTATAATTTTTAAATTAGACCACGTATTATATTACAGGGTAATAGTGTACCCTACAACAGGAAATAATTATAGGTCAATTAGGGGGTACACTATGTATATTTTAAATAGTGCATTAAAACAAGGAAATACGAAGATACTTTTCTATGTTAACTAACGGCACGGTATCGGACCTTAATATTGACCTATAATTTTCTAAATTGGACCACGAATTATATTACAGGGTAATAGTGTACCCTACCAGAGGAAATAATTATAGGTCAATTAGGGGGTACACAGCGTGACCCTAAAGTTTACAATGTATGCCTATGCGAAATAAAGTGTTCTGAGAAGCTTAAAATGAGGAAATAAGCGTTCTAAAATGCTTTAAAAATTCAAAGACATTTTTCTATGTTAACTAACGGCATGGTGTCAGACCTTAATATTGACCTATAATTTTTAAATTGGACCACGTATTATATTACAGGGTAATAGTGTACCCTACCACAGGAAATAATTATAGGCCATTTAGGGGGTACACAGCGTGACCCCAAAGTTTACTATGTATGCCTATGCGAAATAGAGGGTTCTGAGAAGCTTAAAATGAAGAAATAAGCGTTCTAAAATGCTCTAAAAATTCAAAGACATCTTTCAATGGTTAACTAACGCAAGGCACAATATCAGACCTTAATATTGACCCATATTATTTAAATTGGACCAGGTAGTATATTACAGGGTAATAGTGTACCCTACCGCAGGAAATAATTATAGGTCAATTAGGGGGTACACTATGTATATTTTAAATAGTGCATTAAAACAAGGAAATTCGAAGACACTTTTCTATGTTAACTAACGGCACGGTATCGGACCTTAATATTGACCTATAATTTTTAAATTAGACCACGTATTATATTACAGGGTAATAGTGTACCCTACAACAGGAAATAATTATAGGTCAATTAGGGGGTACACTATGTATATTTTAAATAGTGCATTAAAACAAGGAAATACGAAGATACTTTTCTATGTTAACTAACGGCACGGTATCGGACCTTAATATTGACCTATAATTTTCTAAATTGGACCACGAATTATATTACAGGGTAATAGTGTACCCTACCAGAGGAAATAATTATAGGTCAATTAGGGGGTACACAGCGTGACCCTAAAGTTTACAATGTATGCCTATGCGAAATAAAGTGTTCTGAGAAGCTTAAAATGAGGAAATAAGCGTTCTAAAATGCTTTAAAAATTCAAAGACATTTTTCTATGTTAACTAACGGCATGGTGTCAGACCTTAATATTGACCTATAATTTTTAAATTGGACCACGTATTATATTACAGGGTAATAGTGTACCCTACCACAGGAAATAAATATATGTCATTTAGGGGGGACACAGCGTGACCCTAAATTTTACTATGTATGCCTATGCGATATAGAGTGTTCTGAGAAGCTTAAAATGAAGAAATAAGCGTTCTAAAATGCTTTAAAAATTCAAAGACATCTTTCAATGGTTAACTAACGCAAGGCGCAATATCAGACCTTAATATTGACCCATAATATTTAAATTTGACCAGGTATTATATTACAGGGTAATAGTGTACCCTACCACAGGAAATAATTATAGGTCAATTAGGGGGTACACTATGTATATTTTAAATAGTGCATTAAAACAAGGAAATACGAAGATACTTTTCTATGTTAACTAACGGCACGGTATCGGACCTTAACATTGACCTATAATTTTTAAATTGGACCACGTATTATATTACAGGGTAATAGTGTACCCTACCACAGGAAATAATTATAGGTCAATTAGGGGGTACACAGCGTGACCCCAAAGTTTACTATGTATGCCTATGCGAAAAAAAGTGTTCTGAGAAGCTTAAAATGAGGAAATAAGCGTTCTAAAATGCTTTAAAAATTCAAAGACATTTTTCAATGTTAACTAACGGCACGGTGTCAGACCTTAATATTGACCTATAATTTTTAAATTGGACCACGTATTATATTACAGGGTAATAGTGTACCCTACCACAGGAAATAAATATATGTCATTTAGGGGGGACACAGCGTGACCCTAAATTTTACTATGTATGCCTATGCGATATAAAGTGTTCTGAGAAGCTTAAAATGAAGAAATAAGCGTTCTAAAATGCTTTAAAAATTCAAAGACATCTTTCAATGGTTAACTAACGCAAGGCGCAATATCAGACCTTAATATTGACCCATATCATTTAAATTGGACCAGGAATTATATTACAGGGTAATAGTGTACCCTACCACAGGAAATAATTATAGGTCAATTAGGGGGTACACTATGTATATTTTAAATAGTGCATTAAAACAAGGAAAAACGAAGACACTTTTCTATGTTAACTAACGGCACGGTATCGGACCTTAATATTGACCTATAATTTTTAAATTGGACCACGTATTATATCACAGGGTGATAGTGTACCCTACCGCAGAAAATAATTATAGGTCAATTAGGGGGTACACAGCGTGACCCTAAAGTTTACTATGTATGCCTATGCGAAATAAGGGGTTCTGAGAAGCTTAAAATGAAGAAATAAGCGTTCTAAAATGCTTTAAAAATTCAAAGACATCTTTCAATGGTTAACTAACGCAAGGCGCAATATCAGACCTTAATATTGACCCATATTATTTAAATTGGACCAGGTATTATATTACAGGGTAATAAAGTACCGTACCACAGGAAATAATTATAGGTCAATTAGGGGGTACACTATGTATATTTTAAATAGTGCATTAAAACAAGGAATTACGAATAGACTTTTCTATGTTAACTAACGGCACGGTATCGGACCTTAATATTGACATATACTTTTTAAATTGGACCACGTATTATATTACAGGGTTATAGTGTGCCCTACCACAGGAAATAATTATAGGTCAATTAGGGGGTACACAGCGGGACCCTAAAGTTTACAATGTATGCCTATGCGAAATAAAGTGTTCTGAGAAGCTTAAAATGAGGAAATAAGCGTTCTAAAATGCTTTAAAAATTCAAAGACATTTTTCAATGTTAACTAACGGCACGGTATCAGACCTTAATATTGACCCATATTATTTAAATTGGACCAGGTATTATATTACAGGGTAATAGTGTACCCTACCACAGGAAATAATGATAGGTCAATTAGGGGGTACACTATGTATATTTTAAATAGTGCATTAAAACAAGGAAATTCGAAGACACTTTTCTATGTTAACTAACGGCACGGTATCGGACCTTAATATTGACCTATAATTTATAAATTGGACCACGTATTATATTACAGGGTTATAGTGTACCCTACCACAGGAAATAATTATAGGTCAATTAGGGGGTACACAGCGTGACCCTAAAGTTTACAATGTATGCCTATGCGAAATAAAGTGTTCTGAGAAGCTTAAAATGAGGAAATAAGCGTTCTAAAATGCTTTAAAAATTCAAAGACATTTTTCTATGTTAACTAACGGCACGGTGTCAGACCTTAATATTGACCTATAATTTTTAAATTGGACCACGTATTATATTACAGGGTAATAGTGTACCCTACCACAGGAAATAAATATATGTCATTTAGGGGGACACAGCGTGACCCTAAATTTTACTATGTATGCCTATGCGATATAGAGTGTTCTGAGAAGCTTAAAATGAAGAAATAAGCGTTCTAAAATGCTTTAAAAATTCAAAGACATCTTTCAATGGTTAACTAACGCAAGGCGCAATATCAGACCTTAATATTGACCCATAATATTTAAATTTGACCAGGTATTATATTACAGGGTAATAGTGTACCCTACCACAGGAAATAATTATAGGTCAATTAGGGGGTACACTATGTATATTTTAAATAGTGCATTAAAACAAGGAAATACGAAGATACTTTTCTATGTTAACTAACGGCACGGTATCGGACCTTAACATTGACCTATAATTTTTAAATTGGACCACGTATTATATTACAGGGTAATAGTGTACCCTACCACAGGAAATAATTATAGGTCAATTAGGGGGTACACAGCGTGACCCCAAAGTTTACTATGTATGCCTATGCGAAATAGAGTGTTCTGAGAAGCTTAAAATGAAGAAATAGGCGTTCTAAAATGCTTTAAAAATTCAAAGACATCTTTCAATGGTTAACTAACGCAAGGCGCAATATCAGACCTTAATATTGACCCATATTATTTAAATTGGACCAGGTATTATATTACAGGGTAATAGTGTACCCTACCACAGGAAATAATTATAGGTCAATTAGGGGGTACACTATGTATATTTTAAATAGTGCATTAAAACAAGGAAATTCGAAGACACTTTTCTATGTTTACTAACGGCACGGTATCGGACCTTAATATTGACCTATAATTTATAAATTGGACCACGTATTATATTACAGGGTTATAGTGTGCCCTACCACAGGAAATAATTATAGGTCAATTAGGGGGTACACAGCGTGACCCTAAAGTTTACAATGTATGCCTATGCGAAAAAAAGTGTTCTGAGAAGCTTAAAATGAGGAAATAAGCGTTCTAAAATGCTTTAAAAATTCAAAGACATTTTTCAATGTTAACTAACGGCACGGTGTCAGACCTTAATATTGACCTATAATTTTTAAATTGGACCACGTATTATATTACAGGGTAATAGTGTACCCTACCACAGGAAATAAATATATGTCATTTAGGGGGGACACAGCGTGACCCTAAATTTTACTATGTATGCCTATGCGATATAAAGTGTTCTGAGAAGCTTAAAATGAAGAAATAAGCGTTCTAAAATGCTTTAAAAATTCAAAGACATCTTTCAATGGTTAACTAACGCAAGGCGCAATATCAGACCTTAATATTGACCCATATCATTTAAATTGGACCAGGAATTATATTACAGGGTAATAGTGTACCCTACCACAGGAAATAATTATAGGTCAATTAGGGGGTACACTATGTATATTTTAAATAGTGCATTAAAACAAGGAAAAACGAAGACACTTTTCTATGTTAACTAACGGCACGGTATCGGACCTTAATATTGACCTATAATTTTTAAATTGGACCACGTATTATATCACAGGGTGATAGTGTACCCTACCGCAGAAAATAATTATAGGTCAATTAGGGGGTACACAGCGTGACCCTAAAGTTTACTATGTATGCCTATGCGAAATAAGGGGTTCTGAGAAGCTTAAAATGAAGAAATAAGCGTTCTAAAATGCTTTAAAAATTCAAAGACATCTTTCAATGGTTAACTAACGCAAGGCGCAATATCAGACCTTAATATTGACCCATATTATTTAAATTGGACCAGGTATTATATTACAGGGTAATAAAGTACCGTACCACAGGAAATAATTATAGGTCAATTAGGGGGTACACTATGTATATTTTAAATAGTGCATTAAAACAAGGAAATACGAATAGACTTTTCTATGTTAACTAACGGCACGGTATCGGACCTTAATATTGACATATACTTTTTAAATTGGACCACGTATTATATTACAGGGTTATAGTGTGCCCTACCACAGGAAATAATTATAGGTCAATTAGGGGGTACACAGCGGGACCCTAAAGTTTACAATGTATGCCTATGCGAAATAAAGTGTTCTGAGAAGCTTAAAATGAGGAAATAAGCGTTCTAAAATGCTTTAAAAATTCAAAGACATTTTTCAATGTTAACTAACGGCACGGTATCAGACCTTAATATTGACCCATATTATTTAAATTGGACCAGGTATTATATTACAGGGTAATAGTGTACCCTACCACAGGAAATAATGATAGGTCAATTAGGGGGTACACTATGTATATTTTAAATAGTGCATTAAAACAAGGAAATTCGAAGACACTTTTCTATGTTAACTAACGGCACGGTATCGGACCTTAATATTGACCTATAATTTATAAATTGGACCACGTATTATATTACAGGGTTATAGTGTACCCTACCACAGGAAATAATTATAGGTCAATTAGGGGGTACACAGCGTGACCCTAAAGTTTACAATGTATGCCTATGCGAAATAAAGTGTTCTGAGAAGCTTAAAATGAGGAAATAAGCGTTCTAAAATGCTTTAAAAATTCAAAGACATTTTTCTATGTTAACTAACGGCACGGTGTCAGACCTTAATATTGACCTATAATTTTTAAATTGGACCACGTATTATATTACAGGGTAATAGTGTACCCTACCACAGGAAATAATTATAGGTCAATTAGGGGGTACACAGCGTGACCCTAAAGTTTACAATGTATGCCTATGCGAAATAAAGTGTTCTGAGAAGCTTAAAATGAGGAAATAAGCGTTCTAAAATGCTTTAAAAATTCAAAGACATCTTTCAATGGTTAACTAACGCAAGGCGCAATATCAGACCTTAATATTGACCCATAATATTTAAATTTGACCAGGTATTATATTACAGGGTAATAGTGTACCCTACCACAGGAAATAATTATAGGTCAATTAGGGGGTACACTATGTATATTTTAAATAGTGCATTAAAACAAGGAAATACGAAGACACTTTTCTATGTTAACTAACGGCACGGTATCGGACCTTAACATTGACCTATAATTTTTAAATTGGACCACGTATTATATTACAGGGTAATAGTGTACCCTACCACAGGAAATAATTATAGGTCAATTAGGGGGTACACAGCGTGACCCTAAAGTTTACAATGTATGCCTATGCGAAATAAAGTGTTCTGAGAAGCTTAAAATGAGGAAATAAGCGTTCTAAAATGCTTTAAAAATTCAAAGACATTTTTCTATGTTAACTAACGGCACGGTGTCAGACCTTAATATTGACCTATAATTTTTAAATTGGACCACGTATTATATTACAGGGTAATAGTGTACCCTACCACAGGAAATAAATATATGTCATTTAGGGGGGACACAGCGTGACCCTAAATTTTACTATGTATGCCTATGCGATATAGAGTGTTCTGAGAAGCTTAAAATGAAGAAATAAGCGTTCTAAAATGCTTTAAAAATTCAAAGACATCTTTCAATGGTTAACTAACGCAAGGCGCAATATCAGACCTTAATATTGACCCATAATATTTAAATTTGACCAGGTATTATATTACAGGGTAATAGTGTACCCTACCACAGGAAATAATTATAGGTCAATTAGGGGGTACACTATGTATATTTTAAATAGTGCATTAAAACAAGGAAATACGAAGACACTTTTCTATGTTAACTAACGGCACGGTATCGGACCTTAACATTGACCTATAATTTTTAAATTGGACCACGTATTATATTACAGGGTAATAGTGTACCCTACCACAGGAAATAATTATAGGTCAATTAGGGGGTACACAGCGTGACCCTAAAGTTTACAATGTATGCCTATGCGAAATAAAGTGTTCTGAGAAGCTTAAAATGAGGAAATAAGCGTTCTAAAATGCTTTAAAAATTCAAAGACATTTTTCTATGTTAACTAACGGCACGGTGTCAGACCTTAATATTGACCTATAATTTTTAAATTGGACCACGTATTATATTACAGGGTAATAGTGTACCCTACCACAGGAAATAAATATATGTCATTTAGGGGGGACACAGCGTGACCCTAAATTTTACTATGTATGCCTATGCGATATAGAGTGTTCTGAGAAGCTTAAAATGAAGAAATAAGCGTTCTAAAATGCTTTAAAAATTCAAAGACATCTTTCAATGGTTAACTAACGCAAGGCGCAATATCAGACCTTAATATTGACCCATAATATTTAAATTTGACCAGGTATTATATTACAGGGTAATAGTGTACCCTACCACAGGAAATAATTATAGGTCAATTAGGGGGTACACTATGTATATTTTAAATAGTGCATTAAAACAAGGAAATACGAAGACACTTTTCTATGTTAACTAACGGCACGGTATCGGACCTTAACATTGATCTATAATTTTTAAATTGGACCACGTATTATATTACAGGGTAATAGTGTACCCTACCACAGGAAATAATTATAGGTCAATTAGGGGGTACACAGCGTGACCCCAAAGTTTACTATGTATGCCTATGCGAAATAGAGTGTTCTGAGAAGCTTAAAATGAAGAAATAGGCGTTCTAAAATGCTTTAAAAATTCAAAGACATCTTTCAATGGTTAACTAACGCAAGGCGCAATATCAGACCTTAATATTGACCCATATTATTTAAATTGGACCAGGTATTATATTACAGGGTAATAGTGTACCCTACCACAGGAAATAATTATAGGTCAATTAGGGGGTACACTATGTATATTTTAAATAGTGCATTAAAACAAGGAAATTCGAAGACACTTTTCTATGTTTACTAACGGCACGGTATCGGACCTTAATATAGACCTATAATTTATAAATTGGACCACGTATTATATTACAGGGTTATAGTGTGCCCTACCACAGGAAATAATTATAGGTCAATTAGGGGGTACACAGCGTGACCCTAAAGTCTACAATGTATGCCTATGCGAAAAAAAGTGTTCTGAGAAGCTTAAAATGAGGAAATAAGCGTTCTAAAATGCTTTAAAAATTCAAAGACATTTTTCAATGTTAACTAACGGCACGGTGTCAGACCTTAATATTGACCTATAATTTTTAAATTGGACCACGTATTATATTACAGGGTAATAGTGTACCCTACCACAGGAAATAAATATATGTCATTTAGGGGGGACACAGCGTGACCCTAAATTTTACTATGTATGCCTATGCGATGTAGAGTGTTCTGAGAAGCTTAAAATGAAGAAATAAGCGTTCTAAAATGCTTTAAAAATTCAAAGACATCTTTCAATGGTTAACTAACGCAAGGCGCAATATCAGACCTTAATATTTACCCATATCATTTAAATTGGACCAGGTATTATATTACAGGGTAATAGTGTACCCTACCACAGGAAATAATTATAGGTCAATTAGGGGGTACACTATGTATATTTTAAATAGTGCATTAAAACAAGGAAAAACGAAGACACTTTTCTATGTTAACTAACGGCACGGTATCGGACCTTAATATTGACCTATAATTTTTAAATTGGACCACGTATTATATCACAGGGTGATAGTGTACCCTACCACAGAAAATAATTATAGGTCAATTAGGGGGTACACAGCGTGACCCTAAAGTTTACTATGTACGCCTATGCGAAATAAGGGGTTCTGAGAAGCTTAAAATGAAGAAATAAGCGTTCTAAAATGCTTTAAAAATTCAAAGACATCTTTCAATGGTTAACTAACGCAAGGCGCGATATCAGACCTTAATATGGAACCATAATATTTAAATTGGACCAGGTATTATATTACAGGGTAATAGTGTACCCTACAACAGGAAATAATTATAGGTCAATTAGGGGGTACACTATGTATATTTAAAATAGTGCATTAAAACAAGGAAATACGAAGACTCTTTTCTATGTTAACTAACGGTAGGGTATCGGACCTTAATATTGACCTAAAATTTTTAAATTGGACCACGTATTATATTACAGGGTAATACTGCACCCTACCACAGGAAATAATTATAGGTTAATTAGGGGGTACACAGCGTGACCCCAAAGTTTACTATGTATGCCTATGCGAAATAGAGTGTTCTGAGAAGCTTAAAATGAAGAAATAAGCTTTCTAAAATGCTTTAAAAATTCAAAGACATCTTTCAATGGTTAACTAACGCAAGGCGCAATATCAGACCTTAATATTGAACCATAATATTTAAATTTGACCAGGTATTATATTACAGGGTAATAGTGTACCCTACCACAGGAAATAATTATAGGTCAATTAGGGGGTACACTATGTATATTTTAAATAGTGCATTAAAACAAGGAAATACGAAGACACTTTTCTATGTTAACTAACGGCACGGTATCGGACCTTAACATTGACCTATAATTTTTAAATTGGACCACGTATTATATTACAGGGTAATAGTGTACCCTACCACAGGAAATAATTATAGGTCAATTAGGGGGTACACAGCGTGACCCCAAAGTTTACTATGTATGCCTATGCGAAATAGAGTGTTCTGAGAAGCTTAAAATGAAGAAATAGGCGTTCTAAAATGCTTTAAAAATTCAAAGACATCTTTCAATGGTTAACTAACGCAAGGCGCAATATCAGACCTTAATATTGACCCATATTATTTAAATTGGACCAGGTATTATATTACAGGGTAATAGTGTACCCTACCACAGGAAATAATTATAGGTCAATTAGGGGGTACACTATGTATATTTTAAATAGTGCATTAAAACAAGGAAATTCGAAGACACTTTTCTATGTTTACTAACGGCACGGTATCGGACCTTAATATTGACCTATAATTTATAAATTGGACCACGTATTATATTACAGGGTTATAGTGTGCCCTACCACAGGAAATAATTATAGGTCAATTAGGGGGTACACAGCGTGACCCTAAAGTTTACAATGTATGCCTATGCGAAAAAAAGTGTTCTGAGAAGCTTAAAATGAGGAAATAAGCGTTCTAAAATGCTTTAAAAATTCAAAGACATTTTTCAATGTTAACTAACGGCACGGTGTCAGACCTTAATATTGACCTATAATTTTTAAATTGGACCACGTATTATATTACAGGGTAATAGTGTACCCTACCACAGGAAATAAATATATGTCATTTAGGGGGGACACAGCGTGACCCTAAATTTTACTATGTATGCCTATGCGATATAAAGTGTTCTGAGAAGCTTAAAATGAAGAAATAAGCGTTCTAAAATGCTTTAAAAATTCAAAGACATCTTTCAATGGTTAACTAACGCAAGGCGCAATATCAGACCTTAATATTGACCCATATCATTTAAATTGGACCAGGAATTATATTACAGGGTAATAGTGTACCCTACCACAGGAAATAATTATAGGTCAATTAGGGGGTACACTATGTATATTTTAAATAGTGCATTAAAACAAGGAAAAACGAAGACACTTTTCTATGTTAACTAACGGCACGGTATCGGACCTTAATATTGACCTATAATTTTTAAATTGGACCACGTATTATATCACAGGGTGATAGTGTACCCTACCACAGAAAATAATTATAGGTCAATTAGGGGGTACACAGCGTGACCCTAAAGTTTACTATGTATGCCTATGCGAAATAAGGGGTTCTGAGAAGCTTAAAATGAAGAAATAAGCGTTCTAAAATGCTTTAAAAATTCAAAGACATCTTTCAATGGTTAACTAACGCAAGGCGCAATATCAGACCTTAATATTGACCCATATTATTTAAATTGGACCAGGTATTATATTACAGGGTAATAAAGTACCGTACCACAGGAAATAATTATAGGTCAATTAGGGGGTACACTATGTATATTTTAAATAGTGCATTAAAACAAGGAAATACGAAGACACTTTTCTATGTTAACTAACGGCACGGTATCGGACCTTAATATTGACATATACTTTTTAAATTGGACCACGTATTATATTACAGGGTTATAGTGTGCCCTACCACAGGAAATAATTATAGGTCAATTAGGGGGTACACAGCGGGACCCTAAAGTTTACAATGTATGCCTATGCGAAATAAAGTGTTCTGAGAAGCTTAAAATGAGGAAATAAGCGTTCTAAAATGCTTTAAAAATTCAAAGACATTTTTCAATGTTAACTAACGGCACGGTATCAGACCTTAATATTGACCCATATTATTTAAATTGGACCAGGTATTATATTACAGGGTAATAGTGTACCCTACCACAGGAAATAATGATAGGTCAATTAGGGGGTACACTATGTATATTTTAAATAGTGCATTAAAACAAGGAAATTCGAAGACACTTTTCTATGTTAACTAACGGCACGGTATCGGACCTTAATATTGACCTATAATTTATAAATTGGACCACGTATTATATTACAGGGTTATAGTGTACCCTACCACAGGAAATAATTATAGGTCAATTAGGGGGTACACAGCGTGACCCTAAAGTTTACAATGTATGCCTATGCGAAATAAAGTGTTCTGAGAAGCTTAAAATGAGGAAATAAGCGTTCTAAAATGCTTTAAAAATTCAAAGACATTTTTCTATGTTAACTAACGGCACGGTGTCAGACCTTAATATTGACCTATAATTTTTAAATTGGACCACGTATTATATTACAGGGTAATAGTGTACCCTACCACAGGAAATAAATATATGTCATTTAGGGGGGACACAGCGTGACCCTAAATTTTACTATGTATGCCTATGCGATATAGAGTGTTCTGAGAAGCTTAAAATGAAGAAATAAGCGTTCTAAAATGCTTTAAAAATTCAAAGACATCTTTCAATGGTTAACTAACGCAAGGCGCAATATCAGACCTTAATATTGACCCATAATATTTAAATTTGACCAGGTATTATATTACAGGGTAATAGTGTACCCTACCACAGGAAATAATTATAGGTCAATTAGGGGGTACACTATGTATATTTTAAATAGTGCATTAAAACAAGGAAATACGAAGACACTTTTCTATGTTAACTAACGGCACGGTATCGGACCTTAACATTGACCTATAATTTTTAAATTTGACCACGTATTATATTACAGGGTAATAGTGTACCCTACCACAGGAAATAATTATAGGTCAATTAGGGGGTACACAGCGTGACCCTAAAGTTTACTATGTATGCCTATGCGAAATAAGGGGTTCTGAGAAGCTTAAAATGAAGAAATAAGCGTTCTAAAATGCTTTAAAAATTCAAAGACATCTTTCAATGGTTAACTAACGCAAGGCGCAATATCAGACCTAAATATTGACCCATATTATTTAAATTGGACCAGGTATTATATTACAGGGTAATAAAGTACCGTACCACAGGAAATAATTATAGGTCAATTAGGGGGTACACTATGTATATTTTAAATAGTGCATTAAAACAAGGAAATACGAAGACACTTTTCTATGTTAACTAACGGCACGGTATCGGACCTTAACATTGACCTATAATTTTTAAATTGGACCACGTATTATATTACAGGGTAATAGTGTACCCTACCACAGGAAATAATTATAGGTCAATTAGGGGGTACACAGCGTGACCCCAAAGTTTACTATGTATGCCTATGCGAAATAGAGTGTTCTGAGAAGCTTAAAATGAAGAAATAGGCGTTCTAAAATGCTTTAAAAATTCAAAGACATCTTTCAATGGTTAACTAACGCAAGGCGCGATATCAGACCTTAATATGGAACCATAATATTTAAATTGGACCAGGTATTATATTACAGGGTAATAGTGTACCCTACAACAGGAAATAATTATAGGTCAATTAGGGGGTACACTATGTATATTTAAAATAGTGCATTAAAACAAGGAAATACGAAGACTCTTTTCTATGTTAACTAACGGTAGGGTATCGGACCTTAATATTGACCTAAAATTTTTAAATTGGACCGCGTATTATATTACAGGGTAATACTGCACCCTACCACAGGAAATAATTATAGGTTAATTAGGGGGTACACAGCGTGACCCCAAAGTTTACTATGTATGCCTATGCGAAATAGAGTGTTCTGAGAAGCTTAAAATGAAGAAATAAGCTTTCTAAAATGCTTTAAAAATTCAAAGACATCTTTCAATGGTTAACTAACGCAAGGCGCAATATCAGACCTTAATATTGACCCATATTATTTAAATTGGACCAGGTATTATATTACAGGGTAATAAAGTACCGTACCACAGGAAATAATTATAGGTCAATTAGGGGGTACACTATGTATATTTTAAATAGTGCATTAAAACAAGGAAATACGAAGACACTTTTCTATGTTAACTAACGGCACGGTATCGGACCTTAATATTGACATATACTTTTTAAATTGGACCACGTATTATATTACAGGGTTATAGTGTACCCTACCACAGGAAATAATTATAGGTCAATTAGGGGGTACACAGCGGGACCCTAAAGTTTACAATGTATGCCTATGCGAAATAAAGTGATCTGAGAAGCTTAAAATGAGGAAATAAGCGTTCTAAAATGCTTTAAAAATTCAAAGACATTTTTCAATGTTAACTAACGGCACGGTATCAGACCTTAATATTGACCCATATTATTTAAATTGGACCAGGTATTATATTACAGGGTAATAGTGTACCCTACCACAGGAAATAATGATAGGTCAATTAGGGGGTACACTATGTATATTTTAAATAGTGCATTAAAACAAGGAAATTCGAAGACACTTTTCTATGTTAACTAACGGCACGGTATCGGACCTTAATATTGACCTATAATTTATAAATTGGACCACGTATTATATTACAGGGTTATAGTGTACCCTACCACAGGAAATAATTATAGGTCAATTAGGGGGTACACAGCGTGACCCTAAAGTTTACAATGTATGCCTATGCGAAATAAAGTGTTCTGAGAAGCTTAAAATGAGGAAATAAGCGTTCTAAAATGCTTTAAAAATTCAAAGACATTTTTCTATGTTACTAACGGCACGGTGTCAGACCTTAATATTGACCTATAATTTTTAAATTGGACCACGTATTATATTACAGGGTAATAGTGTACCCTACCACAGGAAATAAATATATGTCATTTAGGGGGGACACAGCGTGACCCTAAATTTTACTATGTATGAATATGCGATATAGAGTGTTCTGAGAAGCTTAAAATGAAGAAATAAGCGTTCTAAAATGCTTTAAAAATTCAAAGACATCTTTCAATGGTTAACTAACGCAAGGCGCAATATCAGACCTTAATATTGACCCATAATATTTAAATTTGACCAGGTATTATATTACAGGGTAATAGTGTACCCTACCACAGGAAATAATTATAGGTCAATTAGGGGGTACACTATGTATATTTTAAATAGTGCATTAAAACAAGGAAATACGAAGACACTTTTCTATGTTAACTAACGGCACGGTATCGGACCTTAACATTGACCTATAATTTTTAAATTGGACCACGTATTATATTACAGGGTAATAGTGTACCCTACCACAGGAAATAATTATAGGTCAATTAGGGGGTACACAGCGTGACCCTAAAGTTTACTATGTATGCCTATGCGAAATAAGGGGTTCTGAGAAGCTTAAAATGAAGAAATAAGCGTTCTAAAATGCTTTAAAAATTCAAAGACATCTTTCAATGGTTAACTAACGCAAGGCGCAATATCAGACCTTAATATTGACCCATATTATTTAAATTGGACCAGGTATTATATTACAGGGTAATAGTGTACCCTACCACAGGAAATAATTATAGGTCAATTAGGGGGTACACTATGTATATTTTAAATAGTGCATTAAAACAAGGAAATACGAAGACACTTTTCTATGTTAACTAACGGCACGGTATCGGACCTTAACATTGACCTATAATTTTTAAATTGGACCACGTATTATATTACAGGGTAATAGTGTACCCTACCACAGGAAATAATTATAGGTCAATTAGGGGGTACACAGCGTGACCCCAAAGTTTACTATGTATGCCTATGCGAAATAGAGTGTTCTGAGAAGCTTAAAATGAAGAAATAGGCGTTCTAAAATGCTTTAAAAATTCAAAGACATCTTTCAATGGTTAACTAACGCAAGGCGCGATATCAGACCTTAATATGGAACCATAATATTTAAATTGGACCAGGTATTATATTACAGGGTAATAGTGTACCCTGCAACAGGAAATAATTATAGGTCAATTAGGGGGTACACTATGTATATTTAAAATAGTGCATTAAAACAAGGAAATACGAAGACTCTTTTCTATGTTAACTAACGGTAGGGTATCGGACCTTAATATTGACCTAAAATTTTTAAATTGGACCACGTATTATATTACAGGGTAATACTGCACCCTACCACAGGAAATAATTATAGGTTAATTAGGGGGTACACAGCGTGACCCCAAAGTTTACTATGTATGCCTATGCGAAATAGAGTGTTCTGAGAAGCTTAAAATGAAGAAATAAGCTTTCTAAAATGCTTTAAAAATTCAAAGACATCTTTCAATGGTTAACTAACGCAAGACGCAATATCAGACCTTAATATTGACCCATATTATTTAAATTGGACCAGGTATTATATTACAGGGTAATAAAGTACCGTACCACAGGAAATAATTATAGGTCAATTAGGGGGTACACTATGTATATTTTAAATAGTGCATTAAAACAAGGAAATACGAAGACACTTTTCTATGTTAACTAACGGCACGGTATCGGACCTTAATATTGACATATACTTTTTAAATTGGACCACGTATTATATTACAGGGTTATAGTGTGCCCTACCACAGGAAATAATTATAGGTCAATTAGGGGGTACACAGCGGGACCCTAAAGTTTACAATGTATGCCTATGCGAAATAAAGTAATCTGAGAAGCTTAAAATGAGGAAATAAGCGTTCTAAAATGCTTTAAAAATTCAAAGACATTTTTCAATGTTAACTAACGGCACGGTATCAGACCTTAATATTGACCCATATTATTTAAATTGGACCAGGTATTATATTACAGGGTAATAGTGTACCCTACCACTGGAAATAATGATAGGTCAATTAGGGGGTACACTATGTATATTTTAAATAGTGCATTAAAACAAGGAAATTCGAAGACACTTTTCTATGTTAACTAACGGCACGGTATCGGACCTTAATATTGACCTATAATTTATAAATTGGACCACGTATTATATTACAGGGTTATAGTGTACCCTACCACAGGAAATAATTATAGGTCAATTAGGGGGTACACAGCGTGACCCTAAAGTTTACAATGTATGCCTATGCGAAATAAAGTGTTCTGAGAAGCTTAAAATGAGGAAATAAGCATTCTAAAATGCTTTAAAAATTCAAAGACATTTTTCTATGTTAACTAACGGCACGGTGTCAGACCTTAATATTGACCTATAATTTTTAAATTGGACCACGTATTATATTACAGGGTAATAGTGTACCCTACCACAGGAAATAAATATATGTCATTTAGGGGGGACACAGCGTGACCCTAAATTTTACTATGTATGCCTATGCGATATAGAGTGTTCTGAGAAGCTTAAAATGAAGAAATAAGCGTTCTAAAATGCTTTAAAAATTCAAAGACATCTTTCAATGGTTAACTAACGCAAGGCGCAATATCAGACCTTAATATTGACCCATAATATTTAAATTTGACCAGGTATTATATTACAGGGTAATAGTGTACCCTACCACAGGAAATAATTATAGGTCAATTAGGGGGTACACTATGTATATTTTAAATAGTGCATTAAAACAAGGAAATACGAAGACACTTTTCTATGTTAACTAACGGCACGGTATCGGACCTTAACATTGACCTATAATTTTTAAATTGGACCACGTATTATATTACAGGGTAATAGTGTACCCTACCACAGGAAATAATTATAGGTCAATTAGGGGGTACACAGCGTGACCCCAAAGTTTACTATGTATGCCTATGCGAAATAGAGTGTTCTGAGAAGCTTAAAATGAAGAAATAGGCGTTCTAAAATGCTTTAAAAATTCAAAGACATCTTTCAATGGTAAACTAACGCAAGGCGCAATATCAGACCTTAATATTGACCCATATTATTTAAATTGGACCAGGTATTATATTACAGGGTAATAGTGTACCCTACCACAGGAAATAATTATAGGTCAATTAGGGGGTACACTATGTATATTTTAAATAGTGCATTAAAACAAGGAAATTCGAAGACACTTTTCTATGTTAACTAACGGCACGGTATCGGACCTTAATATTGACCTATAATTTTTAAATTGGACCACGTATTATATCACAGGGTGATAGTGTACCCTACCACAGAAAATAATTATAGGTCAATTAGGGGGTACACAGCGTGACCCTAAAGTTTACTATGTATGCCTATGCGAAATAAGGGGTTCTGAGAAGCTTAAAATGAAGAAATAAGCGTTCTAAAATGCTTTAAAAATTCAAAGACATCTTTCAATGGTTAACTATTGCAAGGCGCGATATCAGACCTTAATATGGAACCATAATATTTAAATTGGACCAGGTATTATATTACAGGGTAATAGTGTACCCTACAACAGGAAATAATTATAGGTCAATTAGGGGGTACACTATGTATATTTAAAATAGTGCATTAAAACAAGGAAATACGAAGACTCTTTTCTATGTTAACTAACGGTAGGGTATCGGACCTTAATATTGACCTAAAATTTTTAAATTGGACCACGTATTATATTACAGGGTAATACTGCACCCTACCACAGGAAATAATTATAGGTTAATTAGGGGGTACACAGCGTGACCCCAAAGTTTACTATGTATGCCTATGCGAAATAGAGTGTTCTGAGAAGCTTAAAATGAAGAAATAAGCTTTCTAAAATGCTTTAAAAATTCAAAGACATCTTTCAATGGTTAACTAACGCAAGGCGCAATATCAGACCTTAATATTGACCCATATTATTTAAATTGGACCAGGTATTATATTACAGGGTAATAAAGTACCGTTCCACAGGAAATAATTATAGGTCAATTAGGGGGTACACTATGTATATTTTAAATAGTGCATTAAAACAAGGAAATACGAAGACACTTTTCTATGTTAACTAACGGCACGGTATCGGACCTTAATATTGACATATACTTTTTAAATTGGACCACGTATTATATTACAGGGTTATAGTGTGCCCTACCACAGGAAATAATTATAGGTCAATTAGGGGGTACACAGCGGGACCCTAAAGTTTACAATGTATGCCTATGCGAAATAAAGTGATCTGAGAAGCTTAAAATGAGGAAATAAGCGTTCTAAAATGCTTTAAAAATTCAAAGACATTTTTCAATGTTAACTAACGGCACGGTATCAGACCTTAATATTGACCCATATTATTTAAATTGGACCAGGTATTATATTACAGGGTAATAGTGTACCCTACCACAGGAAATAATGATAGGTCAATTAGGGGGTACACTATGTATATTTTAAATAGTGCATTAAAACAAGGAAATTCGAAGACACTTTTCTATGTTAACTAACGGCACGGTATCGGACCTTAATATTGACCTATAATTTATAAATTGGACCACGTATTATATTACAGGGTTATAGTGTACCCTACCACAGGAAATAATTATAGGTCAATTAGGGGGTACACAGCGTGACCCTAAAGTTTACAATGTATGCCTATGCGAAATAAAGTGTTCTGAGAAGCTTAAAATGAGGAAATAAGCGTTCTAAAATGCTTTAAAAATTCAAAGACATTTTTCTATGTTAACTAACGGCACGGTGTCAGACCTTAATATTGACCTATAATTTTTAAATTGGACCACGTATTATATTACAGGGTAATAGTGTACCCTACCACAGGAAATAAATATATGTCATTTAGGGGGGACACAGCGTGACCCTAAATTTTACTATGTATGCCTATGCGATATAGAGTGCTCTGAGAAGCTTAAAATGAAGAAATAAGCGTTCTAAAATGCTTTAAAAATTCAAAGACATCTTTCAATGGTTAACTAACGCAAGGCGCAATATCAGACCTTAATATTGACCCATAATATTTAAATTTGACCAGGTATTATATTACAGGGTAATAGTGTACCCTACCACAGGAAATAATTATAGGTCAATTAGGGGGTACACTATGTATATTTTAAATAGTGCATTAAAACAAGGAAATACGAAGACACTTTTCTATGTTAACTAACGGCACGGTATCGGACCTTAACATTGACCTATAATTTTTAAATTGGACCACGTATTATATTACAGGGTAATAGTGTACCCTACCACAGGAAATAATTATAGGTCAATTAGGGGGTACACAGCGTGACCCCAAAGTTTACTATGTATGCCTATGCGAAATAGAGTGTTCTGAGAAGCTTAAAATGAAGAAATAGGCGTTCTAAAATGCTTTAAAAATTCAAAGACATCTTTCAATGGTTAACTAACGCAAGGCGCAATATCAGACCTTAATATTGACCCATATTATTTAAATTGGACCAGGTATTATATTACAGGGTAATAGTGTACCCTACCACAGGAAATAATTATAGGTCAATTAGGGGGTACACTATGTATATTTTAAATAGTGCATTAAAACAAGGAAAGTCGAAGACACTTTTCTATGTTTACTAACGGCACGGTATCGGACCTTAATATTGACCTATAAATTATAAATTGGACCACGTATTATATTACAGGGTTATAGTGTGCCCTACCACAGGAAATAATTATAGGTCAATTAGGGGGTACACAGCGTGACCCTAAAGTTTACAATGTATGCCTATGCGAAAAAAAGTGTTCTGAGAAGCTTAAAATGAGGAAATAAGCGTTCTAAAATGCTTTAAAAATTCAAAGACATTTTTCAATGTTAACTAACGACACGGTGTCAGACCTTAATATTGACCTATAATTTTTAAATTGGACCACGTATTATATTACAGGGTAATAGTGTACCCTACCACAGGAAATAAATATATGTCATTTAGGGGGGACACAGCGTGACCCTAAATTTTACTATGTATGCCTATGCGATATAGAGTGTTCTGAGAAGCTTAAAATGAAGAAATAAGCGTTCTAAAATGCTTTAAAAATTCAAAGACATCTTTCAATGGTTAACTAACGCAAGGCGCAATATCAGACCTTAATATTGACCCATATCATTTAAATTGGACCAGGTATTATATTACAGGGTAATAGTGTACCCTACCACAGGAAATAATTATAGGTCAATTAGGGGGTACACTATGTATATTTTAAATAGTGCATTAAAACAAGGAAAAACGAAGACACTTTTCTATGTTAACTAACGGCACGGTATCGGACCTTAATATTGACCTATAATTTTTAAATTTTGCCACGTATTATATCACAGGGTGATAGTGTACCCTACCACAGAAAATAATTATAGGTCAATTAGGGGGTACACAGCGTGACCCTAAAGTTTACTATGTATGCCTATGCGAAATAAGGGGTTCTGAGAAGCTTAAAATGAAGAAATAAGCGTTCTAAAATGCTTTAAAAATTCAAAGACATCTTTCAATGGTTAACTAACGCAAGGCGCAATATCAGACCTTAATATTGACCCATAATATTTAAATTGGACCAGGTATTATATTACAGGGTAATAGTGTACCCTACCACAGGAAATAATTATAGGTCAATTAGGGGGTACACTATGTATATTTTAAATAGTGCATTAAAACAAGGAAATTCGAAGACACTTTTCTATGTTAACTAACGGCACTGTATCGGACCTTTATATTGACCTATACTTTTTAAATTGGACCACGAATTATATTACAGGGTAATAGAGTACCCGACCACAGGAAATAATAATAGGTCATTTAGGGGGTACACAGCGTGACCCTAAAGTTTACTATGTATGCCTATGCGAAATAGAGTGTTCTGAGAAGCTTAAAATGAAGAAATAAACTTTCTAAAATGCTTTAAAAATTCAAAGACATCTTTCAATGGTTAACTAACGCAAGGCTCAATATCAGACCTTAATATTGACCCATATTATTTAAATTGGACCAGGTATTATATTACAGGGTAATAAAGTACCGTACCACAGGAAATAATTATATGTCAATTAGGGGGTACACTATGTATATTTTAAATAGTGCATTAAAACAAGGAAATACGAAGACACTTTTCTATGTTAACTAACGGCACGGTATCGGACCTTAATATTGACCTATACTTTTTAAATTGGACCACGAATTATATTACAGGGTAATAGTGTACCCTACCACAGGAAATAATAATAGGTCATTTAGGGGGTACACAGCGTGACCCAAAAGTTTACTATGTATGCCTATGCGAAATAGAGTGTTCTGAGAAGCTTAAAATGAAGAAATAAGCGTTCTAAAATGCTTTAAAAATTCAAAGACATCTTTCAATGGTTAACTAACGCAAGGCGCGATATCAGACCTTAATATGGAACCATAATATTTAAATTGGACCAGGTATTATAATACAGGGTAATAGTGTACCCTACAACAGGAAATAATTATAGGTCAATTAGGGGATGCACTATGTATATATTAAATAGTGCATTAAAACAAGGAAATTCGAAGATTCTTTTCTATGTTAACTAACGGTAGGGCATCGGACCTTAATATTGACCCAAAATTTTTAAATTGGACCACGTATTATATTACAGGGTGATAGTGTACCCTACCACAGAAAATAATTATAGGTCAATTAGGGGGTACGCAGCGTGACCCTAAAGTTTACTATGTATGCCTATGCGAAATAAAGTGTTCTGAGAAGCGTAAAATGAAGAAATAAGCGTTCTAAAATGCTTTAAAAATTCAAAGACATCTGTCAATGGTTAACTAACGCAAGGCGCAATATCAGACCTTAATATTGTCCCATAATATTTAAATTGGACCAGGTATTATATTACAGGGTAATAGTGTACCCTACCACAGGAAATAATTACAGGTCAATTAGGGGGTACACGATGTATATTTTAAATAGTGCATTGAAACAAGGAAATTCGAAGACACTTTTCTATGTTAACTAACGGCACGGTATCGGACCTTAATATTGAACTAGAATTTTTAAATTGGACCACGTACTATATTATAGGGTAATAGTGTAACCTACCTCAGAAAATAATTATAGGTCAATTAGGGGGTACACAGCGTGACCCTAAAGTTTAATATGTATGCCTATGCGAAATAAAGTGTTCTGAGAATCTTAAACTACAGCTGGACACTACACTGCCCTTATAGACCCTACCAAAGACTTAAGTTCTCAGTAGCGCTTCCGCTCCAATCAGTGGCCAAATATGGCGGACCCTCCATGGCCTTACTGCAGTACGTGTGCGGCTTTATAGCCGCGTTGCGGGAGCCAAAATGGCAGGAAATTACACTGCCCTACTACGACACGCCAGTGCCTTTACTCCTCAGTTGGGCTTCCGCTCTAATCCGTGGCCAAAGATGGCGAACACTACCGCCCCCTAATGCCGCACGTGCACGGCTGTAGTGCCGCGTTGCAGTGGCGAAAATGGCAGGAAACTACACTGCCCAACTACTACACGCCAGTGCCTTTACTCCTCAGTTCGGCTTCCGCTCTAAATAGTGGAAAAATATGGCGGACACTATGGCCCTTCAGCGGCACTCGCGCGGCTGTAGAGCCGCGTTTCGGTGGCCCAACATGTCGGACTCTTCCCAGCCCTACTACCACACGCCTGTGCCTTTACTCCTCAGTTCGGCTTCCGCTCTAATCTGTGACCAAAGAAGGCGGACACTCTATGGCATTTCTGCGGCACGTGCGCGGGTGTAGTGCCACGTTGCTGTAGCTCAAATTGACGGATTCTGCACTGCCCAACTACGACACGACTGTGCCTTTTTTCCTCAGTTAGGCTTCCGCTCCACTCCGTGGCCAAAGATGGCGAACAGTCTATAGCCCTAGTGTGGCACGTCCGCGGCTGTAGTGCTGCGATGCAGTAGCCCTAAATGTCGGACTCTACACTGCCCTACTACGACACGCCAGTGCCTTTACTCCTCAGTTGGTCTTCCGCTCTAATCCCAGGCTAAAAAATGGCGAACACTCCAAGGCCCTAATGCTGCACGTGCACGGCTGTAGTGCCGCGTTGCAGAGGCGAAAATGGCAGGAAACTACACTTCCCTATGTCTACACACCAATGCCTTTACTCCTCAGTTCGGCTTCCGCTCTAATTAGTGACCAAGGAAGGCGGACACTCTATGGCCCTATTGCGGCACATGCGCGGCTGTAGTGCCACGTTGCGGTGAACCAAAATGGTGGAATCTACACAGACCTACTACGACACGCCAGTGAATTTACTCCTCAGTTCGGCTTCCGCTCTAAATAGTTTAAAAATATGGCGGACACTCCATGGTCCTCCTGCGGCTCGTGCGTGGCTGTAGTCAGGCGATGCGGTGGCCCAGCATGTCTGACGCTACACTGCCCGACTACGACACGCCAGTGCCTTCACTCCTCAGTTCGGCTTCCGCTCTAAATAGTGGAAAAATATGGCGGGCACTCCATGGTCCTACTGCGGCACGTGCGCTGCTTTAGTGACGCGTTGCGGAGGCCCAACATGTCGGACGCTACACTGCCCGACTACGGCACGCCTGTGCCTTTACTCCTCAGTTCGGCTTCCGCTCTAATCAGTGGCCAAAGATTGCGGACTGTTTATAGCCCTACTGCAGCACGTGTGCGGCTTTATAGCCGCGTTGCGGGGGCCAAAATGGCAGGAAATTACACTGCCCTACTACGACACGCCAGTGCCTTTACTCCTCAGTTGGGCTTCCGCTCTAATCCGTGGCCAAAGATGGCGAACACTACCGCCCCCTAATGCCGCACGTGCACGGCTGTAGTGCTGCGCTGCAGTGGCGAAAATGGCAGAAAATTACACTGCCCTACTACGACACGCCAGTGCCTTTACTCCTCAGTTGGGCTTCCGCTCTAATCTGTGACCAAAGAAGGCGGACACTCTATGGCATTTCTGCGGCACGTGCGCGGCTGTAGTGCCGCGTTGCTGTAGCTCAAATTGACGGATTCTGCACTGCCCAACTACGACACGACTGTGCCTTTTCTCCTCAGTTGGGCTTCCGCTCCACTCCGTGACCAAAGATGGCGAACAGTCTATAGCCCTAGTGTGGCATGTCCGCGGCTGTAGTGCTGCGTTGCAGTGGCCCAAAATGTCGGACTCTACACTGCCCTACTACGACACGCCAGTGCCTTTACTCCTCAGTTGGTCTTCCGCTCTAATCCCAGGCTAAAAAATGGCGAACACTCCAAGGCCCTAATGCTGCACGTGCACGGCAGTAGTGCCGCGTTGCAGAGGCGAAAATGGCAGGAAACTACACTGCCCTATTTCTACACACCAATGCCTTTAGTCCTCAGTTCGGCTTCCGCTCTAATTAGTGACCAAGGAAGGCGGACACTCTATGACCCTATTGCGGCACATGCGGGGCTGTAGTGCCGCGTTGCGGTGAACCAAAATGGTGGAATCTACACAGACCTACTACGACAAGCCAGTGAATTTACTCCTCAGTTCGGCTTCCGCTCTAAATAGTGGAAAAATATGGCGGACACTCCATGGTCCTCCTGCGGCTCGTGCGTGGCTGTAGTCAGGCGATGCGGTGGCCCAGCATGTCTGACGCTACACTGCCCGACTACGACACGCCAGTGCCTTCACTCCTCAGTTCGGCTTCCGCTCTAAATAGTGGAAAAATATGGCGGGCACTCCATGGTCCTACTGCGGCACGTGCGCTGCTTTAGTGACGCGTTGCGGAGGCCCAACATGTCGGACGCTACACTGCCCGACTACGGCACGCCTGTGCCTTTACTCCTCAGTTCGGCTTCCGCTCTAATCAGTGGCCAAAGATTGCGGACTGTCTATAGCCCTACTGCGGCACGTGAACGGCTGTAGTGCCGCGTTGCAGAGGCGAAAATGGCAGGAAACTACACTGCCCAACTACTACATGCCAGTGCCTTTACTCCTCAGTTCGGCTTCCGCTCTAAATAGTGGAAAAATATGGCGGACACTCCATGGCCCTTCAGCGGCAATCGCGCGGCTGAAGTGCCGCGTTTCGGTGGCCCAACATGTCGGACTCTTCCCAGCCCTACGACCACACGCCTGTGCCTTTACTCCTCAGTTCGGCTTCCGCTCTAATCTGTGACCAAAGAAGGCGGACACTCTATGGCATTTCTGCGGCACGTGCGCGGCAGTAGTGCCGCGTAGCGGTAGCCCAAATTGTCGGATTCAGCGCAGCCCAACTGCGACACGACAGTGCCTTTACTCCTCAGTTGGGCTTCCGCTCCACTCCGTGGCCAAAGATGGCGAACAGTCTATAGCCCTAGTGTGGCAGTTGGCGAACACTCCAAGGCCCTAATGCTGCACGTGCACGGCTGTAGTGCCGCGTTGCAGTGGCGAAAATGGCAGGAAACTACACTCCCATCTACTACACGCCAGTGCCATTACTCCTCAGTTCGGCTTCCGCTCTAAATAGTGAAAAAATATGGCTGACACTCTATGGCAATACTGCGGCACGTGCGCGGCTGTAGTTCCGCGTTGCGGTAGCCCAAAATGTCGGATTCTGCACTGCCCTACTACGACACGCCAGTGCCTTTACTCCTCAGTTGGGCTTCCGCTCCATTCCGTGGCCAAAGATGGCAAACAGTCTATAGCCCTTGACCGGCACGCCCGCGGCTGTAGTGCCGCGTTGCGGTGGCCCAAAATGTCAGACTCTACACTGCCCTACTACGACACGCCAGTGCCTTTACTCCTCAGTTGGGCTTCCGCTCTAATTCCAGGCTAAAAAATGGCGAACTCTCCAAGACCCTAATGCTGCACGTGCACGGCTGTAGTGCCGCGTTGCGGTGGCCAAATTGGCAGGAAATTACACTGCCCTGCTACGACACGCGAGTGCCTTTACTTCTCAGGTCGGCTTCCGCCCTAATCAGTGACCAAAGATGGCGGACTCTCCATGGCCTTTCTGCGGCACGTGCACGACTGTAGTGCCGCGTTGCGGTGGCCCAACTTGTCGGTTGCTATACTGCCTGACTACAACACGCCAGTGCCTTTACTCCACAGTTCTGCTTCCGCTCTAATCAGGAGCCAAAGATGGCGGACAGTCTATAGCCCTTCTGCGGCACGTCCACGGCTGAATGTGCCAAGTTGCGATTGCCCAAAATGGTGGACACTACACTGCCCTTCTAGACCCTACCAAAGACTTAAGTTCTCAGTAGCGCTTCCGCTCTAATCAGTGGCCAAATATGGCAGACACTTCATGGCCCTACTGCGGCACGTGTGCGGCTTTATAGCCGCGTTGCGGGGACCAAAATGGCAGGAAATTACACTGCCCTACTACTACACGCCAGTGCCTTTACTCCTCAGTTCGGCTTCCGCTATAAATAGTGGAAAAATATGGCGGACACTCCATGGCCCTTCAGCGGCACGTGCGCGGCTGTAGTGCCGCGTTGCTGTAGCTCAAATTGTCGGATTCTGCACTGCCCTACTACGACACGCCAGTGCCTTTACTCCTCAGATGGGCTTCCGCTCCACTCCGTGGCCAAAGATGGCGAACAGTCTATAGCCCTAGAGCGGCACGCCCGCGGCTGTAGTGCCGCGTTGCGGTGGCCCAAAATGTCAGACTCTACACTGCCCTACTACGACTGGCCAGTGCCTTTACTCCTCAGTTGGGCTTCCGCTCTAATCCCAGGCTTAAAAATGGCGAACTCTCCAAGGCCCTAATGCTGCACGTGCACGGCTGTAGTGCCGCGTTGCGGTGGACAAATTGGCAGGAAACTACACTGCCCTATTTCTACACACCAGTGCATTTACTCCTCTGTTCTGCCTCCGCTCTCTTTAGTGACCAAAGAAGGCGTTTACTCTATGGCCCTTCAGCGGCACGTGCACGGCTGTAGTGCCACGTTGAGGTGGCCCAACTTGTTGAACTCTACACAGTCCGACTACAAAACGCCAGTGCCTTTACTCCACAGTTGGGCTTCAGCTCTAATCAGTGGCCAAAGATGGCGAACAGTTTATAGCCCTAGTGCGGCACGTTCGCGGCTGTAGTGCCGCGTTGCGGTGTCCAAAATGTCGGACTCTACACTGCCCTACTACGACACGCCAGTCCCTTTACCCCTCTGTTGGGTTTCCGCTCTAATCCGTAGCCAAAGATTGCGGACACTCCACGGTCCTAATGCTGCACGTGCACGGCTGTATTACCGCGTTGCGCTGGCCAAAATGGCAGGAAACTACACTGCCCTATTTCTACACGCCAGTGCCTTTACTCCTCAGTTCGACTTCCGCTCAAATTAGTGAACAAAGAAGGCGGACACTCTATGGCCCTATTGCGGCACATGCGCGGCTGTAGTGTCGCGTTGCGGTGGCCTAAATTGTCGGACTCTACACTGCCCTACAACGACACACCAGTGCCTTTACTCCTCTGTTCGGCTTCCGCTCTAAATAGTGGAAAAAGATGGCGGACACTCCATGGCCCTTGAGCGGCACGTGCACGGCTGTAGTGCCGCGTTGTAGTGGCCAAAATGGCAGGAAACTACACTGCCCTACAACGAAAAGCCAGTGCCTTTACACCTCAGTTGCGCTTCCACTCTAATCACTGGCCAAAGATTTCGGACACTCCATGGTCCAACTGCGGCACATGCGCAACTGTAGTGCCGCGTTGTGGTGGCCCAAAATAGCGGACACTACACCGCCCTACATGACCCTACCAAAGACATAAGTTCTCAATTGCGCTTCCACACTAAGCATTGGCCAAAGATGGCGGACACTCCATAGCTCTAATGCGGCACGTCCGCGGCTGTAGTGCCGCGTTGCGGTTGCCCAAATTGTCGAACTCATCGCTATCCTACTACTAAACGCCAGTCCCATAACCCCTCAGTTGGGCTTCCGCTCTTATCCGTTGCCAAAGATTGCGGACCCTCCATGGCCCTACTGCGGCACGTGTGCGGCTTTATAGCTGCGTTGCGGGGGCCAAAATGGCAGGAAATTACACTGCTCTACTACGACACGCGAGTGCCTTTACTCCTCAGGTCGGTTTCCGCCCTAATCAGTGACCAAAGATGGCGGACTCTCCGTGGTCCTTCTGCGGCACGTGCACGACTGTAGTGCCGCGTTGCGGTGGCCTAACTTTTCAGTCGCTACACTGCCCTACTACGACACGCCAGTCCCTTTACCCCTCTGTTGGGTTTCCGCTCTAATCCGTAGCCAAAGATTGCGGACACTCCACGGTCCTAATGCTGCACGTGCACGGCTGTATTACCGCGTTGCGGTGGCCAAAATGGCAGGAAACTACACTGCCCTATTTCTACACGCCAGTGCCTTTACTCCTCATTTCGACTTCCGCTCAAATTAGTGAACAAAGAAGGCGGACACTCTATGGCCCTATTGCGGCACATGCGCGGCTGTAGTGCCGCGTTGCGGTGGCCTAAATTGTCGGACTCTACACTGCCCTACTACGACACACCAGTGCCTTTACTCCTCTGTTCGGCTTCCGCTCTAAATAGTGGAAAAAGATGGCGGACACTCCATGGCCCTTCAGCGGCACGTGCACGGCTGTAGCGCCGCGTTGCGGGGGCCAAAATGGCAGGAAACTACACTGCCCTACTACGACACGAAAGTGCCTTTATTCCTCAGTTGGGCTTCCGCTCTAATCCGTGGCCAAAAAATGGCGAACACTCCAAGGCCCTAATGCGGCACGTGCACGGCTGTAGTGCCACGTTGTAGTGGCCAAAATGGCAGGAAACTACACTGCCCTACAACGAAAAGCCAGTGCCATTACACCTCAGTTGGGCTTCCACTCTAATCAGTGGCCAAAGATTTCGGACACTCCATGGTCCAACTGCGGCACATGCGCAACTGTAGTGCCGCGTTGTGGTGGCCCAAAATAGCGGACACTACACCGCCCTACATGACAATACCAAAGACATAAGTTCTCAATTGCGCTTCCACACTAAGCATCGGCCAAAGATGGCGGACACTCCAAAGCTCTAATGCGGCACGTCCGCGGCTGTAGTGCCGCGTTGCGGTTGCCCAAATTGTCGAACTCATCGCTGTCCTACTACTAAACGCCAGTCCCATAACCCCTCAGTTGGGCTTCCGCTCTTATCCGTTGCCAAAGATTGCGGACCCTCCATGGCCCTACTGCGGCACGTGTGCGGCTTTATAGCTGCGTTGCGGGGGCCAAAATGGCAGGAAATCTCTACGACACGCGAGGTCTACTACGACACGCGAGTGCCTTTACTCCTCAGTTGGGCTTCCGCTCCACTCCGTGGCCAAAGATGGCGAACTGTCTATAGCCCTAGTGTGGCACGTCCGCGGCAGTAGTGCCGCGTTGCGGTGGCCGAAATGGCAGGAAATTACACTGTCCTGTTTCTACACACCAGTGCCTTTACTCCTCAGTTCGGATTCCGCTCTAATTAGTGACCAAAGAAGGCGGACACTCTATGGCCCTATTGCGGCACATGTGCGGCTGTAGTGCCGGGTTGCGGTGAACCAAAATGGTGGACTCTACACAGACCTACTTCGACACGCCAGTGCCTTTACTCCACAGTTGGGCTTCCGCTCTAATCCCAGGCTAAAAAATGGCGAACACTCCAAGGCCCTAATGCTGCACGTGCACGGTTGTAGTGCCGCGTTGCGGTGGCCAAAATGGCAGGAAATTACACTGCCCTATTTCTACACACCAGTGCCTTTACTCCTCAGTTCGGAATCCGCTATAAATAGTGAAAAAATATGGCGGACACTCCATGGCCCTTCAGCGGCACGTGCGCGGCTGTAGTGCCGCGTTGCTGTAGCTCAAATTGTCGGATTCTGCACTGCCCAACTACGACACGACTGTGCCTTTACTCCTCAGTCGGGCTTCCACTCCACTCCGTGGCCAAAGAATGCGAACAGTCTATAGCCCTAGTGTGTCACGTCCGCGGCTGTAGTGCCGCGTTGCGGTGGCCCAAAATGTCGGACTCTACACTGCCCTACTACGACACGGCAGTGCCTTTACTCCTCAGTTGGTCTTCCGCTCTAATCCCAGGCTAAAAAATGGCGAACACTCCAAGGCCCTAATGCTGCACGTGCACGGCTGTAGTGCCGCGTTGCAGTGGCGAAAATGGCAGGAAACTACACTGCCCAACTACTACACGCCAGTGCCATTACTCCTCAGTTCGGCTTCCGCTCTAAATAGTGGGAAAATATGGCGGACACTCTATGGCATTTCTGCGGCACGTGCACGGCTTTAGTGCCGCGTTGCGGTGGCCAAAATGGCAGGAAACTACACTGTCCTATTTCTACACACCAGTGCCTTTACTCCTCAGTAGGGCATCCACTCTAATCTGTGTCCAAAGAAGGCGGACACTCCATGGTCCAACTGCGGCGCATGGGCAACTGTAGTGCCGCGTTGTGGTGGCCCAAAATAGCGGACACTACACTGCCCTACATGACCCTACCAAAGACTTAAGTTCTCAATTGCGCTTCCACTCTAAGCATTGGCCAAAAATAGGCGGACACTCCACAGCTCTAATGCGGCACGTCTGCGGATGTAGTGCCGTGTTGCGGTAGCCCAAATTGTCTAACTCTTCGCTGCCCTACTACGACACGCCAGTCCCATAACCCCTCATTTGGGATAACGCTCTTATCCGTTGCCAAAGATTGCGGACACTCCACGCTCCTATTGCGGCTTGTGCACAGCTGTAGTGCCGCGTTGCAGTGGCCAAAATGGCGGAAACTACTCTGCCCTACTACGACACGCGAGAGCCTTTACTCCTCAGGTCGGCTTCCGCCCTAATCAGTGACCAAAGATGACGGACCCTCCTTTTCCCTTCTGCGACACGTGCACGACTGTAGTGCCGCGTTGCGGTTGCCCAACTTGTCGGTCGCTACACTGCCCGACTACAACACGCCAGTGCTTTGATTCCACAGTTCTGCTTCCGCTCTAATCAGGAGCCAAAGAAGGCGGACAGTCTATAGCCCTTTTGCGGCACGTCCACGGCTGAATGTGCCAAGTTGCGATTGCCCAAAATGGTGGACACTACACTGCCCTTCGAGACCCTACCAAAGACTTAAGTTCTCAGTAGCGCTTCCGCTCTTATCAGTGGCCAAATATGGCGGACCCTCCATGGCCCTACTTCGGCACGTGTGCGGCTTTATAGCAGCGTTTGCGGGGGCCAAAATGGCAGGAAATTACACGGCCCTACTACGACACGCCAGTGCCGTTACTCCTCAGAAGGGCTTCCGCTCTAATCCGTGGCCAAAGATGGCGAACACTACCGCCCCCTAATGCCGCACGTGCACGGCTGTAGTGACGCGTTGCAGTGGCGAAAATGGCAGGAAACTACACTGCCCAACTACTACACGCCAGTGCCTTTACTCCTCAGTTCGGCTTCCGCTCTAAATAGTGGAAAAATATGGCGGACACTCCATGGCCCTTCAGCGGCGCTCGCGCGGCTGAAGTGCCGCGTTTCGGTGGCCCAACATGTCGGACTCTTCCCAGCCCTACGACCACACGCCTGTGCCTTTACTCCTCAGTTCGGCTTCCGCTCTAATCTGTGACCAAAGAAGGCGGACACTCTATGGCATTTCTGCGGCACGTGCGCGGCAGTAGTGCCGAGTAGCGGTAGCCCAAATTGTCGGATTCAGCGCAGCCCAACTGCGACACGACAGTGCCTTTACTCCTCAGATGGGCTTCCGCTCCACTCCGTGGCCAAAGATGGCGAACAGTCTATAGCCCTAGTGTGGCAGATGGCGAACACTCCAAGGCCCTAATGCTGCACGTGCACGGCTGTAGTGCCGCGTTGCAGTGGCGAAAATGGCAGGAAACTACACTCCCAACTACTACACGCCAGTGCCATTACTCCTCAGTTCGGCTTCCGCTCTAAATAGTGGAAAATTATGGCGGACACTCTATGGCATTTCTGCGGCATGTGCACGGCTTTAGTGCCGCGTTGCGGTGGCCAAAATGGCAGGAAACTACGCTGCCCTGTTTCTACACGCCAGTGCCTTTGCTCCTCAGTTCGGCTTCCGCTCTAATCTGTGACCAAAGAAGGCGGACTCTCTATGGCAATACTGCGGCACGTGCGTGGCTGTAGTGCCGCGTTGCGGTAGCCCAAAATGTCGGATTCTGCACTGCCCTACTACGACACGCCAGTGCCTTTACTCCTCAGTTGGGCTTCCGCTCCACTCCGTGGCCAAAGATGGCGAACAGTCTATACCCCTTGACCGGCACGCCCGCGGCTGTAGTGCCGCGTTGCGGTGGCCCAAAATGTCAGACTCTACACTGCCCTACTACGACACGCCAGTGCCTTTACTCCTCAGTTGGGCTTCCGCTCTAATCCCAGGCTAAAAAATGGCGAACTCTCCAAGACCCTAATGCTGCACGTGCACGGCTGTAGTGCCGCGTTGCGGTGGCCAAATTGGCAGGAAATTACACTGCCCTGCTACGACACGCGAGTGCCTTTACTTCTCAGGTCGGCTTCCGCCCTAATCAGTGACCAAAGATGGCGGACTCTCCATGGCCTTTCTGCGGCACGTGCACGACTGTAGTGCCGCGTTGCGGTGGCCCAACTTGTCGGTCGCTATACTGCCTGACTACAACACGCCAGTGCCTTTACTCCACAGTTCTGCTTCCGCTCTAATCAGGAGCCAAAGATGGCGGACAGTCTATAGCCCTTCTGCGGCACGTCCACGGCTGAATGTGCCAAGTTGCGATTGCCCAAAATGGTGGACACTACACTGCCCTTCTAGACCCTACCAAAGACTTAAGTTCTCAGTAGCGCTTCCGCTCTAATCAGTGGCCAAATATGGCAGACACTTCATGGCCCTACTGCGACACGTGTGCGGCTTTATAGCCGCGTTGCGGGGACCGAAATGGCAGGAAATTACACTGCCCTACTACTACACGCCAGTGCCTTTACTCCTCAGTTCGGCTTCCGCTATAAATAGTGGAAAAATATGGCGGACACTCCATGGCCCTTCAGCGGCACGTGCGCGGCTGTAGTGCCGCGTTGCTGTAGATCAAATTGTCGGATTCTGCACTGCCCAACTACGACACGCCAGTGCCTTTACTCCTCAGATGGTCTTCCGCTCTAATCCCATGCTAAAAAATGGCGAACACTCCAAGGCCCTAATCCTGCACGTGCACGGCTGTAGTGCCGCGTTGCAGTGGCGAAAATGGCAGGAAACTACACTGCCCAACTACTACACGCCAGTGCCATTACTCCTCAGTTCGGCCTCCGCTCTAAATAGTGGAAAAATATGGCGGACATTCTATGGCATTTCTGCGGCACTTGCACTGCTTTAGTGCCGCGTTGCGGTGGCAAAAATGGCAGGAAACTACACTGCCCTATTTCTACACACCAGTGCCTTTACTCCTCAGTTCGGCTTCCGCTCTAATCTGTGACCAAAGAAGGCGGGCACTCTATGGCAATCCTGCGGCACGTGCGCGGCTGTAGTGCAACGTTGCGGTAGCCCAAAATGTCGGATTCTGCACTGCCCTACTACGACACGCCAGTGCCTTTACTCCTCAGATGGGCTTCCGCTCCACTCCGTGGCCAAAGATGGCGAACAGTCTATAGCCCTAGAGCGGCACGCCCGCGGCTGTAGTGCCGCGTTGCGGTGGCCCAAAATGTCAGACTCTACACTGCCCTACTACGACAGGCCAGTGCCTTTACTCCTCAGTTGGGCTTCCGCTCCAATCCCAGGCTAAAAAATTGCGAACTCTCCAAGGCCCTAATGCTGCACGTGCACGGCTGTAGTGCCGCGTTGCGTTGGACAAATTGGCAGGAAACTACACTGCCCTATTTCTACACACCAGTGCATTTACTCCTCTGTTCTGCCTCCGCTCTCTTTAGTGACCAAAGAAGGCGTACACTCTATGGGCCTTCAGCGGCACGTGCACGGCTGTAGTGCCACGTTGAGGTGGCCCAACTTGTTGAACTCTACACAGTCCGACTACAAAACGCCAGTGCCTTTACTCCACAGTTGGGCTTCAGCTCTAATTAGTTTCCAAAGATGGCGAACAGTTTATAGCCCTAGTGCGGCACGTTCGCGGCTGTAGTGCCGCGTTGTGGTGGCCCAAAATAGCGGACACTACACTGAACTACAAGACCCTACCAAAGACTTAAGTTCTCAGTTGCGCTTCCACTCTAATCAGTGGTCAAAGATGGTGGACACTCCATAGCTCTACTGCGGCACGTTCGCGGCTGTAGTGCCGCGTTGCGGTGTCCAAAATGTCGGACTCTACACTGCCCTACTACGACACGCCAGTCCCTTTACCCCTCTGTTGGGTTTCCGCTCTAATCCGTAGCCAAAGATTGCGGACACTCCACGGTCCTAATGCTGCACGTGCACGGCTGTATTACCGCGTTGCGCTGGCCAAAATGGCAGGAAACTACACTGCCCTATTTCTACACGCCAGTGCCTTTACTCCTCAGTTCGACTTCCGCTGAAATTAGTGAACAAAGAAGGCGGACACTCTATGGCTCTATTGCGGCACATGCGCAACTGTAGTGCCGCGTTGTGGTGGCCCAAAATAGCGGACACTACACCGCCCTACATGACCCTACCAAAGACATAAGTTCTCAATTGCGCTTCCACACTAAGCATTGGCCAAAGATGGCGGACACTCCATAGCTCTAATGCGGCACGTCCGCGGCTGTAGTGCCGCGTTGCGGTTGCCCAAATTGTCGAACTCATCGCTATCCTACTACTAAACGCCAGTCCCATAACCCCTCAGATGGGCTTCCGCTCTTATCCGTTGCCAAAGATTGCGGACTCTCCGTGGCCCTTCTGCGGCACGTGCACGACTGTAGTGCCGCGTTGCGGTGGCCCAACATTTCAGTCGCTACACTGCCTGACTACAACACGCCAGTGCCTTTACTCCACAGTTCTGCTTCCGCTCTAATCACGAGCCAAAGATGGCGGACAGTCTATAGCCCTTCTGCGGCACGTCAACGGCTGAATGTGCCAAGTTGCGATTGCCCAAATTGGTGGACACTACACTGCCCTTCTAGACCCTACCAAAGACTTAAGTTCTCAGTAGCGCTTCCGCTCTAAACAGTGGCCAAATATGGCGAACAGTCTATAGCCCTAGTGTGGCACGTCCGCGGCTGTACTGCCGCGTTGCAGTGGCCCAAAATGTTGGACTCTACACAGCCCTACTACGACACGCCAGTGCCTTTACTCCTCAGTTGGTCTTCCGCTCTAATCCCAGGCTAAAAAATGGCGAACACTCCAAGGCCCTAATGCTGCACGTGCATGGCTGTAGTGCCGCGTTGCAGAGGCGAAAATGGCAGGAAACTACACTGCCCAACTATTACAGCCAGTGCCATTACTCCTCAGTTCGGCTTCCGCTCTAATTAGTGACCAAGGAAGGCGGACACTCATGGCCCTATTGCGGCACATGCGCGGCTGTAGTGCCGCGTTGCGGTGAACCGAAATGGTGGAATCTACACAGACCTACTACGACACGCCAGTGAATTTACTCCTCAGTTCGGCTTCCGCTCTAAATAGTGGAAAAATATAGCGGACACTCCATGGTCCTCCTGCGGCTCGTGCGCGGCTGTAGTGACGCGATCCGGTGGCCTAGCATGTCTGACGCTACACTGCCCGACTACGACACGCCAGTGCCTTCACTCCTCAGTTCGGCTTCCGCTCTAAATAGTGGAAAAATATGGCGGGCACTCCATGGTCCTACTGTGGCACGTACGCGGCTTTAGTGACGCGTTGCGGTGGCCCAACATGTCGGACGCTACACTGCCCGACTACGACACGCCAGTGACTTTACTCCTCAGTTCGACTTCTGCTCTAATCAGTGGCCAAAGATTGCGGACTGTCTATAGCCCTACAGCGGCACGTGCACGGCTGTAGTGCTGCGTTGCAGTGGCGAGAAAGGCAGGAAACTACACTGCCCAACTGCTAGACGCCATTACATTTACTCCACAGTTCGGCTTCCGCTCTAATCAGTGGCCAAAGATGGCGGACAGTCTATAGCCCTTCTGCAGCACGTCCTCGGCTGAATGTGCCAAGTTGCGATTGCCCAAAATGTCGGACTCTACACTGCCCTACTACGACACGCCAGTGCCTTTACTCCTCAGTTGGGCTTCCGCTCTAATCAGTATCCAAAAAGGCGAACAGTCTATAGCCCTAGTGCGGCACGTCCGCTGCTGTAGTGCCGCGTTGCGGTGTCCAAAATGTCGGACTCTACACTGCCCTACAAAACCCTACCAAAGACTTAAGTTCTCAGTTGCGCTTCCGCTCTAATCAGTGGCCAAAGATTGCGGACAGTCCACGGTCCTAATGCTGCACGTGCACGGCTGTATTACCGCGTTGCGGTGGCCAAAATGGCAGGAAACTATACTGCCCTTTTTCTACACGCCAGTACCTTTATTCCTCAGTTCGACTTCCGTCAAATTAGTGAACAAAGAAGGCGGACACTCTATGGCCCTATTGCGGCACATGCGCGGCTATTGTGTCGCGTTGCAGTGGCCCAAAATTTCGGACTCTACACTGCCCAACTACTACACGCCAGTGCCATTACTCCTCAGATCGGCTTCCGCTCTAATCTGTGACGAAAGAAGGCGGACACTCTATGGCATTTCTGCGGCACGTGCGCGGCTGTAGTGCCGCTTTGCGGTAGTCCAAAATGTCGGATTCTGCACTGCCCAACTACGACACGACAGTGCCTTTACTCCTCAGTTGGGCCTCCACACCACTCCGTGGCCAAATATGGCGGACACTCCATGGCCCTTCAGCGGCACTCGCACGGCTGTAGTGCCGCGTTTCGGTGGCCAAAATGGCAGGAAACTACACTGCCCTATTTCTACACACCAGTGCCTCTACTCCTCAGTTCGGCTTCCGCTATAATTAGTGTCCAAGGAAGGCGGACGCTTTATGGGCCTATTGCGGCACATGCGCGGCAGTAGTGCCGCGATGCGGGGACCAAAATGTCGGACTCTACACTGCCCTACAAGACCCTACCAAAGATATAAGTTCTCAGTTGCGCTTCCGCTCTAATCAGTGGCCAAAGATGGCGGACATTCCACGGTCCTAATGCTGCACGTGCACGGCTGTATTACCGCGTTGCGGTGGCCAAAATGGCAGGAAACAATACTGCCCTATTTCTACACGCCAGTACCTTTATTCCTCAGTTCGACTTCCGTCAAATTAGTGAACAAAGAAGGCAGACACTCTATGGCCCTATTGCGGCACATGCGCGGCTATTGTGTCGCGTTGCAGCGGCCCAAAATTTCGGACTCTACAATGCCCAACTACTACACGCCAGTGCCATTACTCCTCCGTTCGGCTTCCGCTCTAAATAGTGGAAAAATATGGCGGACACTCCATGGCCCTTCAGCGGCACGTGCACGGCTGTAGCGCCGCGTATCGGGGGCCAAAATGGCAGGAAATTACACTGCCCTACTACGACACGCCAGTGCCTTTACTCCTCAGTTCGACTTCCGCTCAAATTAGTGAACAAAGAAGGCGGACACTCTATGGCCCTATTGCGGCACATGCGCGGCTATTGTGTCGCGTTGCAGTGGCCCAAAATTTCGGACTCTACACTGCCCAACTACTACACGCCAGTGCCATTACTCCTCAGTTCGGCTTCCGCTCTAATCTGTGACGAAAGAAGGCGGACACTCTATGGCATTTCTGCGGCACGTGCGCGGCTGTAGTGCCGCTTTGCGGTAGTCCAAAATGTCGGATTCTGCACTGCCCAACTACGACACGACAGTGCCTTTACTCCTCAGTTGGGCTTCCGCACCACTCCGTGGCCAAATATGGCGGACACTCCATGGCCCTTCAGCGGCACTCGCACGGCTGTAGTGCCGCGTTTCGGTGGCCAAAATGGCAGGAAACAATACTGCCCTATTTCTACACGCCAGTACCTTTATTCCTCAGTTCGACTTCCGTCAAATTAGTGAACAAAGAAGGCGGACACTCTATGGCATTTCTGCGGCACGTGCGCGGCTGTAGTGCCGCTTTGCGGTAGTCCAAAATGTCGGACTCTACACTGCTCTACTACGACACACCAGTGCCTTTACTCCTCCGTTCGGCTTCCGCTCTAAATAGTGGAAAAAGATGGCGGACGCTCCACTGTCCTAATGCTGCACGTGCACGGCTGTAGCACCGCGTTGCGATGGCCAAAATGACAGGAAACTACTACGCCCTACAAGACCCTTCCAAAGACTTAAGTTCTCAGTTGCGCCACGCCTGTGCCTTCACTCCTCAGTTGCGCTTCCGCTCTAATCCGTGGCCAAAGTTGGCGGAGCCTCCATGGCCCTACTGCGCCACGTGTGCGGCTTTATAGCCACGTTGCGTAGGCCAAAATGTCAGGAAGCTACACTGCCCTACTACTACACGCCAGTGCCTTTTCTCCTCAGCTCGGATTCCGCTCTAAATAGTGGCCAAAGATGGCGAACAGTCTATAGCCCTAGTGTGGCACGTCAGCGGCTGTAGTGCCGCGATGCGGGGTCCAAAATGTCGGACTCTACACTGCCCTACAAGACCCTACCAAAGATATAAGTTCTCAGTTGCGCTTCCGCTCTAATCAGTGGCCAAAGATGGCGGACACTCCACGGTCCTAATGCTGCACGTGCACGGCTGTATTACCGCGTTGCGGTGGCCAAAATGGCAGGAAACAATACTGCCCTATTTCTACACGCCAGTACCTTTATTCCTCAGTTCGACTTCCGTCAAATTAGTGAACAAAGAAGGCAGACACTCTATGGCCCTATTGCGGCACATGCGCGGCTATTGTGTCGCGTTGCAGCGGCCCAAAATTTCGGACTCTACAATGCCCAACTACTACACGCCAGTGCCATTACTCCTCCGTTCGGCTTCCGCTCTAAATAGTGGAAAAATATGGCGGACACTCCATGGCCCTTCAGCGGCACTCGCACGGCTGTAGCGCCGCGTTTCGGTGGACCAACATGTCGGACTCTTCCCTGCCCTACTACCACACGCCGGTGCCTTTACTCCTCAGTTCGGCTTCCGCTCTAATCTTTGACGAAAGAAGGCGGACACTCTAAGGCATTTCTGCGGCACGTGCGCGGCTGTAGTGCCGCGTTGCTGTAGCTCAAATTGACGGATTCTGCAATGCCCAACTACGACACGACTGTGCCTTTACTCCTCAGTTGGGCTTCCCCTCCACTCCGTGGCCAAAGATGGCGAACAGTCTATAGCCCTAGTGCGGCACGTCCGCGGCTGTAGTGCCGCGTTGCGGTGTCCAAAATGTCGGACTCTACACTGCCCTACAAATCCCTACCAAAGACTTAAGTTCTCAGTTGCGCTTCCGCTCTAATCAGTGGCCAAAGATTGCGGACAGTCCACGGTCCTAATGCTGCACGTGCACGGCTGTATTACCGCGCTGCGTCAAATTAGTGAACAAAGAAGGCGGACACTCTATGGCCCTATTGCGGCACATGCGCGGCTATTGTGTCGCGTTGCAGTGGCCCAAAATTTCGGACTCTACACTGCCCAACTACTACACGCCAGTGCCATTACTCCTCCGTTCGGCTTCCGCTCTAAATAGTGGAAAAATATGACGGACACTCCATGGCCCTTCAGCGGCTCTCGCACGGCTGTAGTGCCGCGTTTCGGTGGACCAACATGTCGGACTCTTCCCAGCCCTACTACCTCACGCCGGTGCCTTTACTCCTCAGTTCGGCTTCCGCTCTAATCTGTGACGAAAGAAGGCGGACACTCTATGGCATTTCTGCGGCACGTGCGCGGCTGTAGTGCCGCTTTGCGGTAGTCCAAAATGTCGGATTCTGCACTGCCCAACTACGACACGACAGTGCCTTTACTCCTCAGTTGGGCTTCCGCACCACTCCGTGGCCAAATATGGCGGAAACTCCATGGCCCTTCAGCGGCACTCGCACGGCTGTAGTGCCGCGTTTCGGTGGCCAAAATGGCAGGAAACTAAACTGCCCTATTTCTACACACCAGTGCCTTTACTCCTCAGTTCGGCTTCCGCTCTAATCTGTGACGAAAGAAGGCGGACACTCTATGGAATTTCTGCGGCACTTGGAAGTGCCGCTTTGCGGTAGTCCAAAATGTCGGACTCTACACTGCTCTACTACGACACACCAGTGCCTTTACTCCTCCGTTCGGCTTCCGCTCTAAATAGTGGAAAAAGATGGCGGACGCTCCACTGTCCTAATGCTGCACGTGCACGACTGTAGCACCGCGTTGCGATGGCCAAAATGGCAGGAAACTACACCGCCCTACAAGACCCTACTAAAGACTTAAGTTCTCAGTTGCGCCACGCCTGTGCCTTCACTCCTCAGTTGCGCTTCCGCTCTAATCCGTGGCCAAAGTTGGCGGAGCCTCCATGGCCCTACTGCGCCACGTGTGCGGCTTTATAGCCACGTTGCGTAGGCCAAAATGTCAGGCAGCTACACTGCCCTACTACTGCACGCCAGTGCCTTTTCTCCTCAGCTCGGATTTCGCTCTAAATAGTGGCCAAAGATGGCGAACAGTCTATAGCCCTAGTGTGGCACGTCAGCGGCTGTAGTGCCGCGATGCGGGGTCCAAAATGTCGGACACTACGCTGCCCTACAAGACCCTACCAAAGACTTAAGTTCTCAGTTGCGCTTCCGCTCTAATCAGTGGCCAAAGATGGCGGACACTCCACGGTCCTAATGCTGCACGTGCACGGCTGTATTACCGCGTTGCGGTGGCCAAAATGGCAGGAAACAATACTGCCCTATTTCTACACGCCAGTGTCTTTACTCCTCAGTTCGACTTCCGCTCAAATTAGTGAACAAAGAAGGCGGACACTCTATGGCCCTATTGCGGCACATGCGCGGCTGTAGTGCCGCGTTGCGGTGGCCTAAATTGTCGGACTCTACACTGCCCTACTACGACACACCAGTGCCTTTACTCTCTGATCGGCTTCCGCTCTAAATAGTAGAAAAAGTTGGCGGACACTCCATGGCCCTTTAGCGGCACGTGCACGGCTGTAGCGCCGCGTATCGGGGGCCAAAATGGCAGGGAATTACACTGCCCTACTACGACACGCCAGTGCCTTTACTCCTCAGTTGGGCTTCCGCTCTAATCCGTGGCCAAAGATGGCGAACACTAACGCCCCCTAATGCCGCACGTGCACGGCTGTAGTGCCGCGTTGCAGTGGCGAAAATGGCAGGAAACTACACTGCCCAACTACTACACGCCAGTGCCTTTACTCCTCAGTTCGGCTTCCGCTCTAAATAGTGGAAAAATATGGCGGACACTCCATGGCCCTTCAGCGGCACGTGCACGGCTTTAGAGCCGCGTTGCTGTGGCCAAAATGGCAGGAAACTACACTGCCCTATTTCTACACACCAGTGCCTTTACTCCTCAGTTCGGCTTCCGCTCTAATCTGTGACCAAAGAAGGCGGACACTCTATGGCAATACTGCGGCACGTGCGCGGCTGTAGTGCAACGTTGCGGTAGCCCAAAATGTCTTATTCTGCACTGCCCTACTACGACACGCCAGTGCCTTTACTCCTCAGTTGGGCTTCCGCTCCACTCCGTGGCCAAAGATGGCGAACAGTCTATAGCCCTAGAGCGGCACGCCAGTGGCTGTAGTGCCGAGTTGCGGTGGCCTAAAATGTCAGACTCTACACTGCCCTACTACGACACGCCAGTGTCGCCTTTACTCCTCAGTTGGGCTTCCGCTCTAATCCCAGGCTAAAAAATGGCCAACTCTCCAAGGCCCTAATGCTGCACGTGCACGGCTGTAGTGCCGCGCTGCGGTGGACAAATTGGCAGGAAACTACACTGCCCTATTTCTACGCACCAGTGCATTTACTCCTCTGTTCTGCCTCCACTCTCTTTAGTGACCAAAGAAGGCGGACACTCTATGGCCCTTCAGCGGCAAGTGCATGGCTGTAGTGCCGCGTTGAGGTGGCCCAACTTGTTGGACGCTACACAGTCCGACTACAAAACGCCAGTGCCTTTACTCCACAGTTGGGCTGCAGCTCTAATCAGTGGCCAAATATGGCGAACAGTTTATAGCCCTAGAGCGGCACGTCCGCGGCTGTAGTGCCGCGTTGCGGTTTCCAAAATGTCGGACTCTACACTGCCCTACTACGACACACCAGTGCCTTTACTCCTCTGTTCGGCTTCAGCTCTAAATAGTGGAAAAAGATGGCGGACACTCCATGGCCCTTCAGCGGCATGTGCACGGCTGTAGCGCCGCGTTGTGGTGGCCAAAATGGCAGGAAACTACACTGCCCTACAACGACAAGCCATTGCCTTTACACCTCCGTTGGGCTTCCACTCAAATCACTGGTCAAAGATTTCGGACACTCCATGGTCCAACTGCGGCACATGCGCAACTGTAGTGCCGCGTTGTGGTGTCCCAAAATAGCGGACACTTCACCGCCCTACATGACCCTACCAAAGACATAAGTTCTCAATTGCGCTTCCACACTAAGCATTGGCCAAAGATGGCGGGCACTCCATAGCTCTAATGCGGCACGTCCGCGGCTGTAGTGCCGCGTTGCGGTTTCCCAAATTGTCGAACTCATCGCTGTCCTACTACTAAACGCCAGTCCCATAACCCCTCAGTTGGGCTTCCGCTCTTATCCTTTTCCAAAGATTGCGGACCCTCCATGGCCCTACTGCGGCACGTGTGCGGCTTTATAGCTGCGTTGCGGGGGCCAAAATGGCAAGAACTTACACTGCCCTACTACGACACGCGAGTGCCTTTACTCCTCAGGTCGGCTTCCGCCCTAATCAGTGACCAAAGATGGCGGACTGTCTATAGCCCTACTGCGGCACGTGCACGGCTGTAGTGCTGCGTTGCAGTGGCGAGAAAGGCAGGAAACTACACTGCCCAACTGCTAGACGCCATTACATTTACTCCTCAGTTCGGCTTCTGCTCTAATCAGTGGCCCAAAATGGCGGACACAACACTGCCCTTCTAGACCCTACCAAAGACTTAAGTTCTCAGTAGTGCTTCCGCTCTAATCAGTGGCCAAATATAGCGGACCCTCCATGGCCCTTCAGCGGCACTCGCGCGGCTGTAGTGCCGCATTGCGGTGGCCCAACATGTTGGACTCTTCCCAGCCCTACTACCACACGCCTGTGCCTTTACTCCACAGTTCGGCTTCCGCTCTAATCAGTGGCCAAAGATGGCGAGCAGTCTATAGCCCTAGAGCGGCACGCCCGCGGCTGTAGTGCTGCGTTGCGGTGGCCCAAAATGTCAGACTCTACTCTGCCCTACTACGACACGCCAGTGCCTTTGTTCCTCAGTTGGGCTTCCGCTCTAATCAGTGGCCAAAGATGGCGAGCAGTCTATAGCCCTAGAGCGGCACGCCCGCGGCTGTAGTGCCGCGTTGCGGTGGCCAAAATGGCAGGAAATTACACTGCCCTATTTCTACACACCAGTGCCTTTACTCCACAGTTGGGCTTCCGCTCTAATCAGTGGCCAAAGATGGCGAACAGTCTATAGCCCTAGTGCGGCACGTCCGAGGCTGTAGTGCCGCGTTGCGGTGTCCAAAATGTCGGACTCTACACTGCCCTTCAAAACCCTACCAAAGACTTAAGTTCTCAGTTGCGCTTCCGCTCTAATCAGTGGCCAAAGATTGCGGACAGTCCACGGTCCTAATGCTGCACGTGCACGGCTGTATTACCGCGTTGCGGTGGCCAAAATGGCAGGAAACTATACTGCCCTATTTCTACACGCCAGTACCTTTATTCCTCAGTTCGACTTCCGTCAAATTAGTGAACAAAGAAGGCGGACACTCTATGGCCCTATTGCGGCTCATGCGCGGCTATTGTGTCGCGTTGCAGTGGCCCAAAATTTCGGACTCTACACTGCCCAACTACTACACGCCAGTGCCATTACTCCTCCGTTCGGCTTTCGCTCTAAATAGTGGAAAAATATGGCGGACACTCCATGGCCCTTCAGCGGCTCTCGCACGGCTGTAGTGCCGCGTTTCGGTGGACCAACATGTCGGACTCTTCCCAGCCCTACTACCACACGCCGGTGCCTTTACTCCTCAGTTCGGCTTCCGCTCTAAATAGTGGAAAAATATGGCGGACACTCCATGGCCCTTCAGCGGCTCTCGCATGGCTGTAGTGCCGCGTTTCGGTGGACCAACATGTCGGACTCTTCCCAGCCCTACTACCACACGCCGGTGCCTTTACTCCTCAGTTCGGCTTCCGCTCTAATCTGTGACGAAAGAAGGCGGACACTCTATGGCATTTCTGCGGCACGTGCGCGGCTGTAGTGCCGCTTTGCGGTAGTCCAAAATGTCGGATTCTGCACTGCCCAACTACGACACGACAGTGCCTTTACTCCTCAGTTGGGCTTCCGCACCACTCCGTGGCCAAATATGGCGGACACTCCATGGCCCTTCTGCGGCACTCGCACGGCTGCAGTGCCGCGTTTCGGTGGCCAAAATGGCAGGAAACTACACTGCCCTATTTCTACACACCAGCGCCTTTACTCCTCAGTTCGGCTTCCGCTATAATTAGTGTCCAAGGAAGGCGAACACTTTATGGCCCTTCAGCGGCACGTGCACGGCTGTAGCGCCGCGTTGCGGGGGCCAAAATGGCAGGAAACTGCACTGCCCTACTACGACACGAAAGTGCCTTTATTCCTCAGTTGGGCGTCCGCTCTAATCCGTGGCCAAAAAATGGCGAACACTCCAAGGCCCTAATGCGGCAAGTGCACGGCTGTAGTGCCGCGTTGTGGTGGCCAAAATGGCAGGAAACTACACTGCCCTACAACGACAAGCCATTGCCTTTACACCTCAGTTGGGCTTCCACTCAAATCACTGGTCAAAGATTTCGGACACTCCATGGTCCAACTGCGGCACATGCGCAACTGTAGTGCCGCGTTGTGGTGTCCCAAAATAGCGGACACTTCACCGCCCTACATGACCCTACCAAAGACATAAGTTCTCAATTGCGCTTCCACACTAAGCATTGGCCAAAGATGGCGGGCACTCCATAGCTCTAATGCGGCACGTCCGCGGCTGTAGTGCCGCGTTGCGGTTTCCCAAATTGTCGAACTCATCGCTGTCCTACTACTAAACGCCAGTCCCATAACCCCTCAGTTGGGCTTCCGCTCTTATCCTTTTCCAAAGATTGCGGACCCTCCATGGCCCTACTGCGGCACGTGTGCGGCTTTATAGCTGCGTTGCGGGGGCCAAAATGGCAAGAACTTACACTGCCCTACTACGACACGCGAGTGCCTTTACTCCTCAGGTCGGCTTCCGCCCTAATCAGTGACCAAAGATGGCGGACTGTCTATAGCCCTACTGCGGCACGTGCACGGCTGTAGTGCTGCGTTGCAGTGGCGAGAAAGGCAGGAAACTACACTGCCCAACTGCTAGACGCCATTACATTTACTCCTCAGTTCGGCTTCTGCTCTAATCAGTGGCCCAAAATGGCGGACACAACACTGCCCTTCTAGACCCTACCAAAGACTTAAGTTCTCAGTAGTGCTTCCGCTCTAATCAGTGGCCAAATATAGCGGACCCTCCATGGCCATTCAGCGGCACTCGCGCGGCTGTAGTGCCGCATTGCGGTGGCCCAACATGTTGGACTCTTCCCAGCCCTACTACCACACGCCTGTGCCTTTACTCCACAGTTCGGCTTCCGCTCTAATCAGTGGCCAAAGATGGCGAGCAGTCTATAGCCCTAGAGCGGCACGCCCGCGGCTGTAGTGCTGCGTTGCGGTGGCCCAAAATGTCAGACTCTACTCTGCCCTACTACGACACGCCAGTGCCTTTGCTCCTCAGTTGGGCTTCCGCTCTAATCAGTGGCCAAAGATGGCGAGCAGTCTATAGCCCTAGAGCGGCACGCCCGCGGCTGTAGTGCCGCGTTGCGGTGGCCAAAATGGCAGGAAATTACACTGCCCTATTTCTACACACCAGTGCCTTTACTCCACAGTTGGGCTTCCGCTCTAATCAGTGGCCAAAGATGGCGAACAGTCTATAGCCCTAGTGCGGCACGTCCGAGGCTGTAGTGCCGCGTTGCGGTGTCCAAAATGTCGGACTCTACACTGCCCTTCAAAACCCTACCAAAGACTTAAGTTCTCAGTTGCGCTTCCGCTCTAATCAGTGGCCAAAGATTGCGGACAGTCCACGGTCCTAATGCTGCACGTGCACGGCTGTATTACCGCGTTGCGGTGGCCAAAATGGCAGGAAACTATACTGCCCTATTTCTACACGCCAGTACCTTTATTCCTCAGTTCGACTTCCGTCAAATTAGTGAACAAAGAAGGCGGGCACTCTATGGCCCTATTGCGGCTCATGCGCGGCTATTATGTCGCGTTGCAGTGGCCCAAAATTTCGGACTCTACACTGCCCAACTACTACACGCCAGTGCCATTACTCCTCCGTTCGGCTTTCGCTCTAAATAGTGGAAAAATATGGCGGACACTCCATGGCCCTTCAGCGGCTCTCGCACGGCTGTAGTGCCGCGTTTCGGTGGACCAACATGTCGGACTCTTCCCAGCCCTACTACCACACGCCGGTGCCTTTACTCCTCAGTTCGGCTTCCGCTCTAAATAGTGGAAAAATATGGCGGACACTCCATGGCCCTTCAGCGGCTCTCGCATGGCTGTAGTGCCGCGTTTCGGTGGACCAACATGTCGGACTCTTCCCAGCCCTACTACCACACGCCGGTGCCTTTACTCCTCAGTTCGGCTTCCGCTCTAATCTGTGACGAAAGAAGGCGGACACTCTATGGCATTTCTGCGGCACGTGCGCGGCTGTAGTGCCGCTTTGCGGTAGTCCAAAATGTCGGATTCTGCACTGCCCAACTACGACACGACAGTGCCTTTACTCCTCAGTTGGGCTTCCGCACCACTCCGTGGCCAAATATGGCGGACACTCCATGGCCCTTCTGCGGCACTCGCACGGCTGCAGTGCCGCGTTTCGGTGGCCAAAATGGCAGGAAACTACACTGCCCTATTTCTACACACCAGCGCCTTTACTCCTCAGTTCGGCTTCCGCTATAATTAGTGTCCAAGGAAGGCGAACACTTTATGGCCCTTCAGCGGCACGTGCACGGCTGTAGCGCCGCGTTGCGGGGGCCAAAATGGCAGGAAACTACACTGCCCTACTACGACACGAAAGTGCCTTTATTCCTCAGTTGGGCGTCCGCTCTAATCCGTGGCCAAAAAATGGCGAACACTCCAAGGCCCTAATGCGGCAAGTGCACGGCTGTAGTGCCGCGTTGTGGTGGCCAAAATGGCAGGAAACTACACTGCCCTACAACGACAAGCCATTGCCTTTACACCTCAGTTGGGCTTCCACTCAAATCACTGGTCAAAGATTTCGGACACTCCATGGTCCAACTGCGGCACATGCGCAACTGTAGTGCCGCGTTGTGGTGGCCCAAAATAGCGGACACTTCACCGCCCTACATGACCCTACCAAAGACATAAGTTCTCAATTGCGCTTCCACACTAAGCATTGGCCAAAGATGGCGGGCACTCCATAGCTCTAATGCGGCACGTCCGCGGCTGTAGTGCCGCGTTGCGGTTTCCCAAATTGTCGAACTCATCGCTGTCCTACTACTAAACGCCAGTCCCATAACCCCTCAGTTGGGCTTCCGCTCTTATCCTTTTCCAAAGATTGCGGACCCTCCATGGCCCTACTGCGGCACGTGTGCGGCTTTATAGCTGCGTTGCGGGGGCCAAAATGGCAAGAACTTACACTGCCCTACTACGACACGCGAGTGCCTTTACTCCTCAGGTCGGCTTCCGCCCTAATCAGTGACCAAAGATGGCGGACTGTCTATAGCCCTACTGCGGCACGTGCACGGCTGTAGTGCTGCGTTGCAGTGGCGAGAAAGGCAGGAAACTACACTGCCCAACTGCTAGACGCCATTACATTTACTCCTCAGTTCGGCTTCTGCTCTAATCAGTGGCCCAAAATGGCGGACACAACACTGCCCTTCTAGACCCTACCAAAGACTTAAGTTCTCAGTAGTGCTTCCGCTCTAATCAGTGGCCAAATATTGCGGACCCTCCATGGCCCTTCAGCGGCACTCGCGCGGCTGTAGTGCCGCATTGCGGTGGCCCAACATGTTGGACTCTTCCCAGCCCTACTACCACACGCCTGTGCCTTTACTCCACAGTTCGGCTTCCGCTCTAATCAGTGGCCAAAGATGGCGAGCAGTCTATAGCCCTAGAGCGGCACGCCCGCGGCTGTAGTGCTGCGTTGCGGTGGCCCAAAATGTCAGACTCTACTCTGCCCTACTACGACACGCCAGTGCCTTTGCTCCTCAGTTGGGCTTCCGCTCTAATCAGTGGCCAAAGATGGCGAGCAGTCTATAGCCCTAGAGCGGCACGCCCGCGGCTGTAGTGCCGCGTTGCGGTGGCCAAAATGGCAGGAAATTACACTGCCCTATTTCTACACACCAGTGCCTTTACTCCACAGTTGGGCTTCCGCTCTAATCAGTGGCCAAAGATGGCGAACAGTCTATAGCCCTAGTGCGGCACGTCCGAGGCTGTAGTGCCGCGTTGCGGTGTCCAAAATGTCGGACTCTACACTGCCCTTCAAAACCCTACCAAAGACTTAAGTTCTCAGTTGCGCTTCCGCTCTAATCAGTGGCCAAAGATTGCGGACAGTCCACGGTCCTAATGCTGCACGTGCACGGCTGTATTACCGCGTTGCGGTGGCCAAAATGGCAGGAAACTATACTGCCCTATTTCTACACGCCAGTACCTTTATTCCTCAGTTCGACTTCCGTCAAATTAGTGAACAAAGAAGGCGGACACTCTATGGCCCTATTGCGGCACATGCGCGGCTATTGTGTCGCGTTGCAGTGGCCCAAAATTTCGCACTCTACACTGCCCAACTACTACACGCCAGTGCCATTACTCCTCCGTTCGGCTTCCGCTCTAAATAGTGGAAAAATATGGCGGACACTCCATGGCCCTTCAGCGGCTCTCGCACGGCTGTAGTGCCGCGTTTCGGTGGACCAACATGTCGGACTCTTCCCAGCCCTACTACCACACGCCGGTGCCTTTACTCCTCAGTTCGGCTTCCGCTCTAATCTGTGACGAAAGAAGGCGGACACTCTATGGCATTTCTGCGGCACGTGCGCGGCTGTAGTGCCGCTTTGCGGTAGTCCAAAATGTCGGATTCTGCACTGCCCAACTACGACACGACAGTGCCTTTACTCCTCCGTTGGGCTTCCGCACCACTCCGTGGCCAAATATGGCGGACACTCCATGGCCCTTCTGCGGCACTCGCACGGCTGCAGTGCCGCGTTTCGGTGGCCAAAATGGCAGGAAACTACACTGCCCTATTTCTACACACCAGTGCCTTTACTCCTCAGTTCGGCTTCCGCTATAATTAGTGTCCAAGGAAGGCGAACACTTTATGGCCCTATTGCGGCACATGCGCGGCAGTAGTGCCGCGTTGCGGTGGCCCAAAATGTCGGACTCTACACTGCTCTACTACGACACACCAGTGCCTTTACTCCTCCGTTTGGCTTCCGCTCTAAATAGTGGAAAAAGATGGCGGACGCTCCACTGTCCTAATGCTGCACGTGCACGGCTGTAGCACCGCGTTGCGATGGCCAAAATGGCAGGAAACTACACCGCCCTACAAGACCCTACCAAAGACTTAAGTTCTCAGTTGCGCCACGCCTGTGCCTTCACTCCTCAGTTGCGCTTCCGCTCTAATAGGTGGCCAAAGTTGGCGGAGCCTCCATGGCCCTACTGCGCCACGTGTGCGGCTTTATAGCCACGTTGCGTAGGCCAAAATGTCAGGAAGCTACACTGCCCAACTACGACACGCCAGAGCCTTTACTCCTCATTTGGGCTACAGCTCTAATCCGTGGCCAAAGATGGCGAACACTCCCGCTCCCTAATGTGGCACGTGCACGGCTGTAGTGCCGTGTTGCAGTATCGAAAATGGCAGGAAGCTACACTGCCCTACTACGACACGCCAGTGCCTTTGCTCCTCAGTTGGGCTTCCGCTCTAATCAGTGGCCAAAGATGGCGAGCAGTCTATAGCCCTAGAGCGGCACGCCCGCGGCTGTAGTGCCACGTTGCGGTGGCCAAAATGGCAGGAAATTACACTCCCCTATTTCTACACACCAGTGCCTTTACTCCACAGTTGGGCTTCCGCTCTAATCAGTGGCCAAAGATGGCGAACAGTCTATAGCCCTAGTGCGGCACGTCCGCGGCTGTAGTGCCGCGTTGCGGTGTCCAAAATGTCGGACTCTACACTGCCCTTCAAAATCCTACCAAAGACTTAAGTTCTCAGTTGCGCTTCCGCTCTAATCAGTGGCCAAAGATTGCGGACAGTCCACGGTCCTAATGCTGCACGTGCACGGCTGTATTACCGCGTTGCGGTGGCCAAAATGGCAGGAAACAATACTGCCCTATTTCTACACGCCAGTACCTTTATTCCTCAGTTCGACTTCCGTCAAATTAGTGAACAAAGAAGGCGGACACTCTATCGCCCTATTGCGGCACATGCGCGGCTATTGTGTCGCGTTACAGCGGCCCAAAATTTCGGACTCTACAATGCCCAACTACTACACGCCAGTGCCATTACTCCTCCGTTCGGCTTCCGCTCTAAATAGTGGAAAAATATGGCGGACACTCCATGGCCCTTCAGCGGCACTCGCACGGCTGTAGCGCCGCGTTTCGGTGGACCAACATGTCGGACTCTTCCCAGCCCTACTACCACACGCCGGTGTCTTTACTCCTCAGTTCGGCTTCCGCTCTAATCTGTGACGAAAGAAGGCGGACACTCTATGGCATTTCTGCGGCACGTGCGCGGCTGTAGTGCCGCTTTGCGGTAGTCCAAAATGTCGGATTCTGCACTGCCCAACTACGACACGACAGTGCCTTTACTCCTCAGTTCGGCTTCCTCTCTAAATAGTAGAAAAATATGGCGGACACTCTATGGCATTTCTGCAGCACATGCGCGGCTGTAGTGCCGCGTTGCGGGGGCCCAAAATGTCGGACTCTACTCTGCTCTACTACGACACACCAGTGCCTTTACTCCTCTGTTCGGCTTCCGCTCTAAATAGTGGTAAAAGATGGCGGACACTCCATGGCCACGGCTGTAGCGCCGCGTTGCGGGGGCCAAAATGGCAGGAAACTTCACTGCCCTACTACGACACGAAAGTGCCTTTATTCCTCAGTTGGGCTTCCGCTCTAATCCGTGGCCGAAGATGGCGATCACTCTCGCACCCTAATGCGGCACGTGCACGGCAGTAGTGCCGCGTTGCAGAAGCGAAAATGGCAGGAAACTACACTGCCCTGTTTCTACACGCCAGTGCCTTTTCTCCGCAGCTCGACTTCCGCTCAAATTAGTGGCCAAAGATGGCGGACAGTCTATAGCCGTTCTGCGGCACGTCTGCGGTTGTAGTTCCGCGATTCGGAGCCCCAAAATGGCGGACTCTTCACTGACCTACTACGACACGCCTGCGCCTTCACTCCTCAGTTGCGCTTCCGCTCTAATCCGTGGCCAAAGTTGGCGGAGCCTCCACGGTCCTATTGCGGTTTGTTCGTAGCTGAAGTGCCGCGTTGCAGTGGCCAAAATGATGGAAACTACACTGCCCTACTACGACACGCGAGTGCCTTTACTCCTCAGGTCGGCTTCCGCCCTAATCAGTGACCAAAGATGGCGGACTCTCCATGGCCTTTCCGCAGCACTTGCGCGGCTGTAGTGCCGGGTTGCGGTGAACCAAAATGGTGGACTCTACACTGCCCTATTTCTACTCGCCAGTGCCTTTACTCCTCAGTTCGACTTCCGCTCAAATTAGTGAACAAAGAAGGCAGACACTCTATGGCCCTATTGCGGCACATGCGCGGCTGTAGTGCCGCGTTACGGTGGCCCAAATTGTCGGACTCTACACTGCCCTACAACGACGCACCAGTGCCTTTACTCCTCTGTTCGGCTTCCGCTCTAAATAGTGGAAAAAGATGGCGGACACTCCATGGCCCTTCAGCGGCACGTGCACGGCTGTAGCGCCGCGTTGCGGGGGCCAAAAATGCAGGAAAATACACTGCCCTACTACGACACGAAAGTGCCTTTATTCCTCAGTTGGTCTTCCGCTCTAATCCGTGGCCAAAAAATGGCGAACACTCCAAGGCCCTAAAGCGGCACGTGCACGGCTGTAGTGCCGCATTGTGGTGGCCAAAATGGCAGGAAACTACCCTGCCCTTTTTCTACACGCCAGTTCCATTACTCCTCAGTTCGGCTTCCGCTCTAATTAGTGACCAAAGAAAGCGGACTCTCTACGGCGCTATTGCGGCACATGCGCGGCTATTGTGTCGCGTTGCAGGGGCCAAAAATTTCGGACTCTACACTGCCCTACAACGACAAGCCAGTGCCTTTACACCTCAGTTTCGCTTCCACTCTAATCACTGGCCAAAGATTTCGGACACTCCATGGTCCAACTGCGGCACATGCGCAACTGCAGTGCCGCGTTGTGGTGGCCCAAAATAGCGGACACTACAACGCCCTACATGACCCTACCAAAGACATAAGTTCTCAATTGCGCTTCCAAACTAAGCATTGGCCAAAGATGGCGGACACTCCATAGCTCTAATGCGGCACGTTCGCGGCTGTAGTGCCGCGCTTCGGTTGCCCAAATTGTCGAACTCTTCGCTGTCCTACAACTAAACGCCAGTCCCATCACCCCTCAGTTGGGCTTCCGCTCTAATCCGTTGCCAAAGATTGCGGACACTCCATAGCTCTACTGCGGCACGTTCGCGGCTGTAGTGCCGCGTTGTGGTGGCCAAAATGGCAGGAAACTACCCATCCCTTTTTCTACACGCCAGTTCCATTACTCCTCAGGTCGGCTTCCGCCCTAATCTGTGACCAAAGATGGCGGACTCTCCTTGGCCTTTCTGCGGCACGTGCACGACTGTAGTGCCGCGTGTCGGTGGCCCAACTTGTCGGTCGCTACACGGCCCGACTACAACACGCCAGTGCTTTTACTCCACAGTTCTGCTTCCGCTCTAATCAGGAGCCAAAGATGTCGGACAGTCTATAGCCCTTTTCCACGGCTTTTCCAAGGCACGTCCACGGCTGAATGTGCCAAGTTGCGATTGCCCAAAATGGTGGACACTACACTGCCCTTCGAGACCCTACCAAATACTTAAGTTCTCAGTAGCGCTTCCGCTCTAATCAGTGGCCAAATATGGCGGACCCTCCATGGCCCTACTGCGGCACGTGTGCGGCTTTATAGCCGCGTTGCGGGGGCCAAAATGGCAGGAAATTACACTGCCCTACTACGACACGCCAGTGCCTTTACTCCTCAGTAGGGCTTCCGCTCTAATCCGTGGCCAAAGATGGCGAACACTACCGCCCCCTAATGCCGCACGTGCACGGCTGTAGTGCCGCGTTGCAGTGGCGAAAATGGCCGGAAACTACACTGCCCAACTACTACACGCCAGTGCCTTTACTCCTCAGTTCGGCTTCCGCTCTAAATAGTGGAAAAATATGGCGGACTTTCCATGGCCCTTCAGCGGCACTCGCGCGGCTGAAGTGCCGCATTTCGGTGGCCCAACATGTCGGACTCTTCCCAGCCTTACTACCACACGCCTGTGCCTTTACTCCTCAGTTCGACTTCCGCTCTAATCTTTGACCAAAGAAGGCGGACACTCTATAGCATTTCTGAGGCACGTGCGCGGCTGTAGTGCCGCGTAGCGGTAGCCCAAATTGTCGGATTCAGCACTGCCCAACTGCGACACGACAGTGCCTTTACTCCTCAGTTGGTCTTCCGCTCTAATCCCAGGCTAAAACATGGCGAACACTCCAAAGCCCTAATGCTGCACGTGCACGGCTGTAGTGCCGCGTTGCAGTGGCGAAAATGGCAGGAAACTACACTGCCCAACTACTACACGCCAGTGCCATTACTCCTCTGTTCGGCTTCCGCTCTAAATAGTGGCCAAATATGGCAGACACTCCATGGCCCTTCAGCGGCACGTGCACGGCTATAGCGCCGCGTTTCGGTGGAACAACATGTCGGACTCTTCCCAGCCCTACTACCACACGCCAGTGCCTTTACTCCTCAGTTCGGCTTCCAATCTAATCAGTGACCAAAGATGGTGGACACTCCATAGCCCTACAGCAGCACGTCCGCGACAGTAGAGCCGCGGTGCGGTGGCTCAAAATGTCGGACTATACACTGCCCTACTACTACACGCCAGCGCCTTTACTCTTCAGTTCGGCTTCCGCTCTAATTTGTGGCCAAAGTTGGCGGACAATCCATAGCCTTACCGCGGCACATGCACAGCTGTAGTGTCACGTTGCGGTGGCCCAAAATATCGGACTCTACACTGCCCTACTACGACACACCAGTACCTTTACTCCTCAGTTCGGATTCCGCTATAAATAGTGGAAAAAGATGGCGGAAACTCCAAGGCCCTTCAGCGGCACGAGCACGGCTGTAGCGCCGCGTTGCGGAGGCAAGAATGGCAGGAAACTACACTGCCCTACTACAGCACACCAGTGCCTTTATTCCTCAGTTGGGCTTTCGCTCTAATCCGTTGCCAAAGATGGCGGACATTCCATAGCTCAAATGCGGCACGTCCGCGGCTGTAGTGCCGCGTTGCAGTGGCCATAATGGCGGAAACTACACTTCCCTACTACGGCACGCGAGTGCCTTTACTCCTCAGGTCGGCTTCCGCCCTAATCAGTGGCCAAATATGGCGGACCCTCCATGGCCCTACTGCGGCACATGTGCGGCTTTATAGCCGCGTTGCGGGGGCCAAAATGGTAGGAAATTACACTGTACTACTACGACTCGCCAGTGTCTTTACTCCTTAGTTGGGCTTCCGCTCTAATCCGTGGCCAAAGATGGCGAATACTCCCGCCCCCTAATGCCGCCCGTGCACGGCTGTAGTGCCGCGTTGCAGTGGCGAAAATGGCAGGAAACTGCACTGCCCAACTACTACACGCCAGTGCCTTTACTCCTCTGTTCGGCTTCCGCTCTAAATAGTGGCCAAATATGGCAGACACTCCATGGCCCTTCAGCGGCACGTGCACGGCTGTAGCGCCGCGTTTCGGTGGAACAACATGTCGGACTCTTCCCAGCCCTACTACCACACGCCTGTGCCTTTACTCCTCAGTTCGGCTTCCGCTCTAATCTGTGACCAAAGAAGGCGGACACTCTATGGCATTTCTACGGCACCTGCGCGGCTGTAGTGCCGCTTTGCGGTAGTCCATAATGTCGGATTCTGCACTGCCCAACTACGACACGACAGTGCCTTTACTCCTAAGTTGGGCTTCCGCACCACTCCGTGGCCAAAGATGGCGAACAGTCTATAGCCCTATTGCGGCAGGTCCGCGGCTGTAGTGCCGCGTTGCGGTGGCCCAAAATGTCGGACTCTACACTGCCCTACTACGACACACCAGTGCCTTTACTCCTCTGTTCGGCTTCCGCTCTAAATAGTGGAAAAAGATGGCAGACACTCCATGGCCCTTCAGCGACACGTGCACGGCTGTAGCGCCGCGTTTCGGTGGACCAACATGTCGGACTCTTCCCAGCCCTACTACCACACGCCTGTGCCTTTACTCCTCAGTTCGGCTTCCAATCTAATCAGTGACCAAAGATGGTGGACACTCCATAGCCCTACAGCAGCACGTCCGCGACAGTAGAGCCGCGGTGCGGTGGCTCAAAATGTCGGACTATACACTGCCCTACTACTACACGCCAGCGCCTTTACTCTTCAGTTCGGCTTCCGCTCTAATTTGTGGCCAAAGTTGGCGGACAATCCATAGCCTTACCGCGGCACATGCACAGCTGTAGTGTCACGTTGCGGTGGCCCAAAATATCGGACTCTACTCTGCCCTACTACGACACGCCTGTGCCTTTACTCCTCAGTTGAGCTTCCGCTCTTATCCGTTTTCCAAAGTTGGCGGACAATCCATAGCCTTACCGCGGCACATGCACAGCTGTAGTGCCGTGTTGCGGTGCCCCGAAATAGCGGACTCTACACTGCCCTACTGCGACAAGCCTGTTCCTTTACTCCTCAGTTGGGCTTCCGCTTAAATTAGTGGCTAAAGATGGCGGACAGTCTATTGCCCTACTGCGGCACGTCCGCGGCAGTAGTGTCGCGTTGCGGTGCCCTAAAATGGCGGACTCTACACTGCCCTACTACGACACGCCTGTGGCTTTACTCCTCAGTAGGGCTTCCGCTCTAATCCGTGTCCAAAGATGATGAACACTCCCCGGCCCTAATGCGGCACGTGCACGGCAGTAGTGCCATGTTGCGATGGCCAAAAATATCGGACTCTACACTGCCCTACTACGACACGCCTGTGGCTTTACTCCTCAGATGAGTTTCAGCTCTAATCAGTGACCAAAGATGGTGGACACTCCATAGCCCTACAGCAGCACGTCCGCGACAGTAGAACCGCGGTGCGGTGGCTCAAAATGTCGGACTATACACTGCCCTACTACTACACGCCAGCGCCTTTACTCTTCAGTTCGGCTTCCGCTCATATTAGTGGCCAAAGATGGCGGACAGTCTATAGCCCTACTGCGTCACGTCCGCGGCAGTAGTGTCGCGTTGCGGTGCCCTAAAATGGCGGACTCTACACTGCCCTACTACGACACGCCTGTGCCTTTACTCCTCAGTTGATCTTCTGCTCTTATCCGTTACCAAAGATGGCGGACATTCCATAGCCCTACTGCGGCACGTCCGCGGCTGTAGTGCCTTGTTGCGGTGCCCCAAAATAGCGGACTCTACACTGCCCTACTGCGACACGCCTGTTCCTTTACTCCTCAGTTGGGCTTCCGCTTAAATCAGTGGCTAAAGATGGCGGACAGTCTGTAGCCCTACTGCGGCACGTCCGCGGCTGTAGTGCTGAGCAGTGGTGGCTAAAATGGCAGGATACTACACTGCCCTACTACTACACGCCAGTGCCTTTTCTCTTCAGTTCGGCTTCCAATCTAACTAATGGAAAAAGATGGCGGACACTCCATGGCCCTTCTGCGGCACGTGTAAGCTGAAGTGCCACGTTGTGTTGCCCCAAAATATCGGACTCTAATCTGCCCTACTACTACACGTCAGTGCCTTTACTCCTCTGTTCGGCTTCCGCTCTAATCCCTGGCCAAAGATGGCGAACACTCCCCGGCCCTAATGCGGCACATCACGGCTGTAGTGCCGTGTTGCGGTGGCCCAAAATATCGGACTCTACACTGCCCTACGACGACACGTCAGTGCCTTTACTCCTTAAATCGACTTCCGCTCAAATCAGTGACCAAAGATGGCGAATAGTCTATAGACCTTCTGCGACACGTCCGCGGCTGTAGTGCCGCGTTGCGGTGCCCCAAAATGGCGGACACTTCACTGCCCTACTACGACACGCCTGTTCCTTTACTCCTCAGTTCGGCTTTCGCTTAAATCTGTGGCCAAATATGGCGGACCCTCCATGGCCCTACTGCAGCACGTCCGCGGCTGTAGTGCCGCGATGCGGTGCCCCAAAATGTCGGACTCTACACTGCCCTACTACGACACGCCTGTGGCTTTATTCCTCAGATGAGCTTCCGCTCTAATCAGTGGCCAAAGATGGCGGACACTCCATAGCCCTACAGCAGCACGTCCGCGACTGTAGTGCCGCGGTGCGGTGGCCCAAAATGTCGGACTATACACTGCCCTAGCACGACACGCAAGTGTCTTTACTCTTCAGTTCGGCTTCCGCTCTTATCCGTTACCAAAGATGGCGGGCATTCCATAGCCCTACTGCGGCACGTCCGCGGCTGTAGTGCCGAGTTGCGGTGCCCCAAAATAGCGGACTCTACACTGCCCTACTGCGACACGCCTGTTCCTTTACTCCTCAGTTGGGCTTCCGCTTAAATCAGTGGCTAAAGGTAGCGGACAGTCTATAGCGCTACTGCGGCACGTCCGCGGCTGTAGTGCTGAGCAGTGGTGGCCAAAAATATCGGACTCTACACTGCCCTACGACGACACGTCAGTGCCTTTACTCCTCAGTTCGGCTTCCGCTCTAATCCCTGGCCAAAGATGGCGAACACTCCCTGGCCCTAATGCGGCACATCACGGCTGTAGTTCCGTGTTGCGGTGGCCCTAAATATCGGACTCTACACTGCCCTACGACGACACGTCAGTGCCTTTACTCCTTAAATTGACTTCCGCTCAAATCAGTGGCCAAAGATGGCGAATAGTCTATAGACCTTCTGCGGCACGTCCGCGGCTGTAGTGCCGCGTTGCGGTGCCCCAAAATGGCGGACAATTCACTGCCCTACTACGACACGCCTGTTCCTTTACTCCTCAGTTGGGCTTTCGCTTAAATCAGTGGCCTAATATGGCGGACCCTCCGTGGCCCTACTGTGGCACGTCTGCGGCTGTAGTGCCGCGTTGCGGTGCCCCTAAATGGCGGACTCTACACTGCCCTACTACGACACGCCTGTGGCTTTACTCCTCAGATGAGCTTCCGCTCTAATTTGTGGCCAAAGATGGAGGACAATCCATAGCCTTACCGTGGCACGTGCACGGCTGTAGTGTCACGTTGCGGTGGCCCAAAATATCGGACTCTACACTGCCCTACTACTACACGCCAGTGCCTTTTCTCCTCAGATCTGCTTCCGCTCTAAATAGTGGAAAAAGATGTCGGACACTCCATGGCCCTTCGGCGGCACGTGCGCTGCTGAAGTGCTGCGTTGCAGTGGCCCAACATGTTGGACGCAACACTGTCCGACTACGACACGCCAGTGCCTTTACTCCTCAGTTCGGCTTCCGCTCTAATCAATGGCCAAAAATGGCGGACACTCCACGGCCCTACTGCGGCACGTAATAGGCTGTTGTGCCGCGTTGTGGAGGCCCGACATGGCGGACACTACACTGCCCTACTAGACTCTACCAAAGACTTAAGTTCTCAGTTGCGCTTCCGCTTAAATCAGAGGCCAAATATGGCGGACCCTCCATTGCCCTACTGCGGCAAGCGCGCGGCTGTAGTGTCGCGTTGCGTTGCACCAAAATATCGGACTCTACACTGCCCTACTACGACAGGCCTGTTCCTTTACTCCTCAGTAGGGCTTCCGCTTAAATCAGTGGCTAAAGATGGCGGACAGTCTATAGCCCTACTGCGGCACGTCCGCGGCTGTAGTGCTGCGTAGCGGTGGCCAAAATGACAGGATACTACACTGCCCTACTACTACACGCCAGTGCCTTTTCTCTTCAGTTCTGCTTCCACTCTAACTAATGGAAAAAGATGTCGGACACTCCATGGCCCTTCAGCGGCACGTGCGCTGCTAAAGTGCCGCGTTGCAGTGGCCGAAAATGGCGTACTCTACACTGCCCGACTACGACACGCCAGTGCCTTTACTCCACAGTTCGGCTTCCGCTCTAATCCTTGTCCAAAGATGATGAACACTCCCCGGCCCTAATGCGGCACTTGCACGGCTGTAGTGCCGCGTTGCTGCGGCCCAACATGTCGGACGCAACACTGCCCGACTACGACACGCCTGTGGCTTTACTCCTCTGTTCGGCTTCCGCTCTAATCCCTGGCCAAAGATGGCGAACACTCCCCGGCCCTAATGCGGCACATCACGGCTGTAGTGCCGTGTTGCGGTGGCCCAAAATATCTTACTCTACACTGCCCTAAGACGACGCGTAAGTGCCTTTACTCCTTAAATCGACTTCCGCTCAAATCAGTGGCCAAAGATGGCGAATAGTCTATAGACCTTCTGCTTCACGTCCGCGGCTGTAGTGCCGCGTTGCGGTGCCCCAAAATGGCGGACACTTCACTGCCCTACTACGACACGCCTGTTCCTTTACTCCTCAGTTGGGCTTTCGCTTAAATCAGTGGCCAAATATGGCGGACCCTCCATGGCCCTACTGCGGCACGTCTGCGGCTGTAGTGCCGCGTTGCGATGCCCCTAAATGGCGGACTCTACACTGCCCTACTACGACACGACAGTGGCTTTACTCAACAGATGAGCTTCCGCTCTAATCAGTGGCCAAAGTTGGCGAATAGTCTATAGACCTTCTGAGGCACGTCCGCGGCTGTAGTGCCGCGTTGCGGTGCCCCAAAATATCGGACTCTACACTGCCCTACGACGACAAGTCAGTGCCTTTACTCCTTAAATCGACTTCCGCTCAAATCAGTGACCAAAGATGGCGAATAGTCTATAGACCTTCTGCGGCACGTCCGCGGCTGTAGTGCCACGTTGCGGGGCCCCAAAATGGCGGACACTTCACTGCCCTACTACGACACGCAAGTGCCTTTACTCTTCAGTTCGGCTTCCGCTCTAATTTGTGGCCAAAGTTGGCGGACAATCCATAGCCCTACTGCGGCACGTGCGCTGCTGAAGTGCCGCGTTGCAGTGGCCCAAAATATCGGACTCTACACTGCCCTACTACTACACGCCAGTGCCTTTTCTCCTCAGATCTGCTTCCGCTCTAAATAGTGGAAAAAGATGTCGGACACTCCATGGCCCTTCGGCGGCACGTGCGCTGCTGAAGTGCCGCGTTGCAGTGGCCCAAAATATCGGACTCTACACTGCCCTACTACTACACGTCAGTGCCTTTACTCCTCAGTTCGGCTTCCGCTCTAATTAATGGCCAAAGATGGCGGACAGTCTATAACCCTACTGCGTCACGTCCGCGGCAGTAGTGTCGCGTTGCGGTGCCCTAAAATGGCGGACTCTACACTGCCCTACTACGACACGCCTGTGCCTTTACTCCTCAGTTGATCTTCTGCTCTTATCCGTTACCAAAGATGGCGGACATTCCATAGCCCTACTGCGGCACGTCCGCGGCTGTAGTGCCTTGTTGCGGTGTCCCAAAATAGCGGAATCTACACTGCCCTACTGCGACACGCCTGTTCCTTTACTCCTCAGTTGGGCTTCCGCTTAAATCAGTGACTAAAGATGGCGGACCGTCTATAGCCCTACTGAGGCACGTCCGCGGCTTTAGTGCTGAGCAGTGGTGGCTAAAATGGCAGGATACTACACTGCCCTACTACTACACGCCAGTGCCTTTTCTCCTCAGTTCGGCTTCCAATCTAACTAATGGAAAAAGATGGCGGACACTCCATGGCCTTTCCGCGGCACGTGTAAGCTGAAGTGCCACGTTGTGTTGCCCCAAAATATCGGACTCTACTCTGCCCTACTACTACACGTCAGTGCCTTTACTCCTCAGTTCGGCTTCCGCTCTAATCCCTGGCCAAAGATGGCGAACACTCCCCGGCCCTAATGCGGCACATCACGGCTGTAGTTCCGTGTTGCGGTGGCCCTAAATATCGGACTCTACACTGCCCTACGACGACACGTCAGTGCCTTTACTCCTTAAATCGACTTCCGCTCAAATCAGTGGCCAAAGATGGCGAATAGTCTATAGACCTTCTGCGGCACGTCCGCGGCTGTAGTGCCGCGTTGCGGGGCCCCAAAATGGCGGACACTTCACTGCCCTACTACGACACGCAAGTGCCTTTACTCTTCAGTTCGGCTTCCGCTCTAATTTGTGGCCAAAGTTGGCGGACAATCCATAGCCCTACTGCGGCACGTCCGCGGCTGTAGTGCCGTGTTGCGGTGCCCCAAAATAGCGGACTCTACACTGTCCTACGACGACACGTCAGTGCCTTTACTCCTTAAATTGACTTCCGCTCAAATCAGTGGCCAAAGATGGCGAATAGTTATAGACCTTCTGCGGCACGTCCGCGGCTGTAGTGCCGCGTTGCGGTGCCCCAAAATGGCGGACAATTCACTGCCCTACGACACGCCTGTTCCTTTACTCCTCAGATGAGCTTCCGCTCTAATTTGTGGCCAAAGATGGAGGACAATCCATAGCCTTACCGTGGCACGTGCACGGCTGTAGTGTCACGTTGCGGTGGCCCAAAATATCGGACTCTACACTGCCCTACTACTACACGCCAGTGCCTTTTCTCCTCAGATCTGCTTCCGCTCTAAATAGTGGAAAAAGATGTCGGACACTCCATGGCCCTTCGGCGGCACGTGCGCTGCTGAAGTGCCGCGTTGCAGTGGCCCAACATGTCGGACGCAACACTGTCCGACTAAGACACGCCAGTGCCTTTACTCCTCAGTTCGGCTTCCGCTCTAATCAATGACCAAAAATGGCGGACACTCCACGGCCCTACTGCGGCACGTAATAGGCTGTTGTGCCGCGTTGCGGAGGCCCGACATGGCGGACACTACACTGCCCTACTAGACTCTACCAAAGACTTAAGTTCTCAGTTGCGCTTCCGCTTAAATCAGAGGCCAAATATGGCGGACCCTCCATTGCCCTACTGCAGCAAGCGCGCGGCTGTAGTGTCGCGTTGCGTTGCACCAAAATATCGGACTCTACACTGCCCTACTACGACAGGCCTGTTCCTTTACTCCTCAGTAGGGCTTCCGCTTAAATCAGTGGCTAAAGATGGCGGACAGTCTATAGCCCTACTGCGGCACGTCCGCGGCTGTAGTGCTGCGTAGCGGTGGCCAAAATGACAGGATACTACACTGCCCTACTACTACACGCCAGTGCCTTTTCTCTTCAGTTCTGCTTCCACTCTAACTAATGGAAAAAGATGTCGGACACTCCATGGCCCTTCAGCGGCACGTGCGCTGCTAAAGTGCCGCGTTGCAGTGGCCGAAAATGGCGTACTCTACACTGCCCGACTACGACACGCCAGTGCCTTTACTCCACAGTTCGGCTTCCGCTCTAATCCTTGTCCAAAGATGATGAACACTCCCCGGCCCTAATGCGGCACTTGCACGGCTGTAGTGCCGCGTTGCTGCGGCCCAACATGTCGGACGCAACACTGCCCGACTACGACACGCCTGTGGCTTTACTCCTCTGTTCGGCTTCCGCTCTAATCCCTGGCCAAAGATGGCGAACACTCCCCGGCCCTAATGCGGCACATCACGGCTGTAGTGCCGTGTTGCGGTGGCCCAAAATATCGGACTCTACACTGCCCTAAGACGACGCGTAAGTGCCTTTACTCCTTAAATCGACTTCCGCTCAAATCAGTGGCCAAAGATGGCGAATAGTCTATAGACCTTCTGCGGCACGTCCGCGGCTGTAGTGCCGCGTTGCGGTGCCCCAAAATGGCGGACACTTCACTGCCCTACTACGACACGCCTGTTCCTTTACTCCTCAGTTGGGCTTTCGCTTAAATCAGTGGCCAAATATGGCGGACCCTCCATGGCCCTACTGCGGCACGTCTGCGGCTGTAGTGCCGCGTTGCGGTGCCCCTAAATGGCGGACTCTACACTGCCCTACTACGACACGACAGTGGCTTTACTCAACAGATGAGCTTCCGCTCTAATCAGTGGCCAAAGATGGTGGACACTCCATAGCCGTACAGCAGCACGTCCGCGACTGTAGTGCCGCGGTGCGGTGGCCCAAAATGTCAGACTATACACTGCCCTACCACGACACGCAAGTGCCTTTACTCTTCAGTTCGGCTTCCGCTCTAATTTGTGGCCAAAGTTGGCGGACAATCCATAGCCTTACCGCGGCACGTGCGCGGCTGTAGTGTCACGTTGCGGTGGCCCAAAATATCGGACTCTACTCTGCCCTACTACGACACGCCTGTGCCTTTACTCCTCAGTTGAGCTTCCGCTCTTATCCGTTACCAAAGATGGCGGACATTCCATAGTCCTACTGCGGCACGTCCGAGGCTGTAGTGCCGTGTTGCGGAGCCCCAAAATCGTGGACTCTACACTGCCCTTCTGCGACACGCCTGTTACTTTACTCCTCAGTTGGGCTTCCGCTTAAATCAGTGGCTAAAGATGGCGGACAGTCTATAGCCCTACTGCTGCACGTCCGCGGCTGTAGTGTCGCGTTGCGTTGCCCCAAAATATCGGACTCTACACTGCCCTACTACTGCACGCCTGTGCCTTTTCTCCTCAGTTCGGCTTCCACTCTAATCAGTGGCCAAAGATGGCGGACACTCCACGGCCCTACTGCGACACGTGCGTGGCTTTATTGCCCCGTTGCTGTGGAACAAAATATAGGACTCTTCACTGCCCTACTACTACACGTCAGTGCTTTTACTCCTCAGTTGCGCTTCCGCTTTAATCTATCACCAAATATGGCGGATCCTCCATGGCCCTTCTGCGGCACGTGCGCGGCTTTATTGCCGCGTTGCGGTGGCCCAACATGTCGGACGCTACACTGCCAGACTACGACACGCCTGTGCCTTTACTCCTCAGTTCGGCTTCTCCTCTAATCAGTGTCTAACGATGGCGGACGATCTATTGCCCTACTGCGGCACGTGTGTGGCTGTTGTGCCACGTTGCAGTGGCCCAAAATGTCGGACTCTACACAGGCTTACTACGGCACGCCAGTGCCTTTACTCCTCAGTTGGGATTCCGCTCTAATCAGTAGATAATGATTTCGGACGCTCCACGGCCCTTCTGCGGCACGTGCGTGGCTGTAGTGCCACGTTGCAGAGGCCCAAAATGTCGGACTCTACACTACCTTACTACGACATGCCAGTGCCTTTACTGCTCAGTTGGGCTTCCGCTCTAATCCGTGTCCAAAGATGATGAACACTCCCCGGCCCTAATGCGGCACGTGCACGGCAGTAGTGCCGTGTTGCGATGGCCCAAAATGTCGGACTCTACACTGGCTTACTACGGCACGCCAGTGCCTTTTCTCCTCAGTTCGGCTTCCAATCTAACTAATGGAAAAAGATGGCGGACACTCCATGGCCCTTCAGCGGCACGTGTAAGCTGTAGTGCCGCGTTGCTGCGGCCCAACATGTCGGACGCAACACTGCCCGAATACGACACGCCTGTGGCTTTACTCCTCAGTTGGGCGTCCGCTCTAATCCGTGTCCAAAGATGATGAACACTCCCCGGCCCTAATGCGGCACGTCCGAGGCTGTAGTGCCGTGTTGCGGAGCCCCAAAATAGCGGACTCTACACTGCCCTACTGCGACACGCCTGTTACTTTACTCCTCAGTTGGGCTTCCGCTTAAATCAGTGGCTAAAGATGGCGGACAGTCTATAGCCCTACTGCTGCACGTCCGCGGCTGTAGTGTCGCGTTGCGTTGCCCCAAAATATCGGACTCTACACTGCCCTACTACTGCACGCCTGTGCCTTTTCTCCTCAGTTCGGCTTCCACTCTAATCCGTGTCCAAAGATGATGAACACTCCCCGGCCCTAATGCGGCACGTCCGAGGCTGTAGTGCCGTGTTGCGGAGCCCCAAAATAGCGGACTCTACACTGCCCTACTGCGACACGCCTGTTACTTTACTCCTCAGTTGGGCTTCCGCTTAAATCAGTGGCTAAAGATGGCAGACAGTCTATAGCACTACTGCGGCACGTCCGCGGCTGTAGTGCTGCGTAGTGGTGGCCAAAATGACAGGATACTACACTGCCCTACTACTGCACGCCCTTGCCTTTTCTCCTCAGTTCGGCTTCCACTCTAACTAATGGAAAAAGATGGCGGACACTCCATGGCCCTTCAGCGGCACGTGTAAGCTGTAGCGCCGCGTAGCGCGGCCCCACATGTCGGACGCAACACTGCCCGACTACGACACGCCTGTGGCTTTACTCCTCAGTTGGGCTTCCGCTCTAATACGTGTCCAAAGATGGCGAACACTCCCCGGCCATAATGCGGCACGTGCACGGCAGTAGTGCCGTGTTGCGATATCCCAAAATATCGGACTCTACACTGCCCTACTACTACACGCCAGTGCCTTTTCTCCTCAGATCGGCTTCCGCTCTTAATAGTGGAAAAAGATGTCGGACATTCCATGGCCCTTCAGCGGCACGTGCGCTGCTGAAGTGCCGCGTCGTGTTGCCCCAAAATATCGGACTCTACTCTGCCCTACTACTACACGTCAGTGCCTTTACTCCTCAGTTCGGCTTCCGCTCTAATCCTTTGCCAAAGATGGCGAACACTACCCGGCCCTAATGCGGCACATCACGGCTGTATTGCCGTGTTGCGGTGGCCCAAAATATCGGACTCTACACTGCCCTACTATTACACGCCAGTGCCTTTACTCTTCAGTTCGGTTTCCGCTCTAATTAGTGGCCAAAGATGGCAGACAGTCTATAGCCCTACCGCGGCATGTCCGTGGCTGTAGTGCCACGTTGCAGTGGCCCAAAATGTCGGACTCTACACTGGCTTACTACGGCACGCCAGTGCCTTTACTCCTCAGTTGGGATTCCGCTCTAATCAGTGGATAAAGATGGCGGACACTCCACGGCCCTTCTGCGGCACGTGCGTGGCTGTAGTGCCACGTTGCAGAGGCCCAAAATGTCGGACTCTACACTACCTTACTACGACATGCCAGTGCCTTTACTGCTCAGTTGGGATTCAGCTCAAATCAGTTTCCAAAGATGGCGAACACTCCCCGGACCTACTGCGGCACGTGCACGGCTGTAGTGCCGCGTTGCTGCGGCCCAACATGTCGGACGCAACACTGCCCGACTACGACACGTCTGTGGCTTTACTCCTCAGTTGGGCTTCCGCTCTAATCCGTGTCCAAAGATGATGAACACTCCCCGGCCCTAATGCGGCACGTGCACGGCAGTAGTGCCGTGTTGCGATGGACCAAAATATCGGACTCTACACTGCCCTACTACTACCCGCCAGAGCCTTTTCTCCTCAGTTCGGCTTCCGCGCTTAATAGTGGAAAAAGATGTCGGACACTCCATGGCCCTTCAGCGGCACGTGCGCTGCTAAAGTGCCACGTTGTGTTGCCCCAAAATATCGGACTCTACTCTGCCCTACTACTACACGTCAGTGCCTTTACTCCTCTTTTCGGCTTCCGCTCTAATCCCTGGCCAAAGATGGCGAACACTCCCGGCCCTAATGCGGCACATAACGGCTGTAGTGCCGTGTTGCGGCGGCCCAAAATATCGGACTCTACACTGCCCTAAGACGACATGTCAGTGCCTTTACTCCTTAAATCGACTTCCGCTCAAATCAGTGGCCAAAGATGGCGAATAGTCTATAGACCTTCTGCGGCACGTCCGCGGCTGTAGTGCCGCGTTGCGGTGCCCCAAAATGGTGGACACTTCACTGCCCTACTACGACACGCCTGTTCCTTTACTCCTCAGTTGGGGACCCTACTACGCCCTACTGCAGCACGTCCGCGGCTGTAGTGCCGCGATGCGGTGCCCCAAAATGTCGGACTCAACACTGCCCTACTAGACTCTACCAAAGACTTAAGTTCTCAGTTGCGCTTCCGCTTAAATCAGTGGCCTAATATGGCGGACCCTCCGTGGCCCTACTGCGGCACGTCTGCGGCTGTAGTGCCGCGTTGCGGTGCCCCTAAATGGCGGACTCTACTCTGCCCTACTACGACACGCCAGTGGCTTTACTCCTCAGATGAGCTTCCGCTCTAATCAATGGCCAAAGATGGTGGACACTCAATAGCCCTACAGCAGCACGTCCGCGACTGTAGTGCCTCGGTGCGGTGGCCCAAAATGTCGGACTATACACTGCCCTACCACGACACGCAAGTGCCTTTACTCTTCAGTTCGGCTTCCGCTCTAATTTGTGGCCAAAGTTGGCGGACAATCCATAGCCTTACCGCGGCACGTGCACGGCTGTAGTGTCACGTTGCGGTGGCCCAAAATTTCGGACTCTACTCTGCCCTACTACGACACGCCTGTGCCTTTACTCCTCAGTTGAGCTTCCGCTCTTATCCGTTACCAAAGATGGCGGACATTCCATAGTCCTACTGCGGCACGTCCGCGGCTGTAGTGCCGTGTTGCGGTGCCCCAAAATAGCGGACTCTACACTGCCCTACTGCGACACGCCTGTTCCTTTACTCCTCAGTTGGGCTTCCGCTTAAATCAGTGGCTAAAGATGGCGGACAGTCTATAGCCCTACTGCGGCTCGTCCGCGGCTGTAGTGCTGAGCAGTGGTGGCCAAAATGGCAGGATACTACACTGCCCTCCTACTACACGCCAGTGCCTTTTCTCCTCAGTTCTGCTTCCGCTCTAAATAGTGGAAAAAGATGTCGGACACTCCATGGCCCTTCGGCGGCACGTGCGCTGCTGAAGTGCCGCGTTGCAGTGGCCCAACATGTCGGACGCAACACTGTCCGACTACGACACGCCAGTGCCTTTACTCCTCAGTTCGGCTTCCGCTCTAATCAGTGGCCAAAAATGGCGGACACTCCATGGCCCTACTGCGGCACGTAATAGGCTGTTGTGCCGCGTTGCGGTGGCCCGAAATGGAGGACACCACACTGCCCTACTAGACTCTACCAAAGACTTAAGTTCTGGGTTGCGCTTCCGCTTAAATCAGAGGCTAAATATGGCGGACCCTACATGGCCCTATTGCGGCAAGCGCGCAGCTGTAGTGTCGCGTTGCGTTGCCCCAAAATATCGGACTCTACACTGCCCTACTACGACACGCCTGTTCCTTTACTCCTCAGTAGGGCTTCCGCTTAAATCAGTGGCTAAAGATGGCGGACAGTCTATAGCCCTACTGCGGCACGTCCGCGGCTGTAGTGCTGCGTAGTGGTGGCTAAAATGACTGGATACTACACTGCCCTCCTACTACACGCCAGTGCCTTTTCTCCTCAGTTCTGCTTCCGCTCTAAATAGTGGAAAAAGATGTCGGACACTCCATGGCCCTTCGGCGGCACGTGCGCTGCTGAAGTGCCGCGTTGCAGTGGCCCAACATGTCGGACGCAACACTGTCCGACTACGACACGCCAGTGCCTTTACTCCTCAGTTCGGCTTCCGCTCTAATCAGTGGCCAAAAATGGCGGACACTCCATGGCCCTACTGCGGCACGTAATAGGCTGTTGTGCCGCGTTGCGGTGGCCCGAAATGGAGGACACCACACTGCCCTACTAGACTCTACCAAAGACTTAAGTTCTGGGTTGCGCTTCCGCTTAAATCAGAGGCTAAATATGGCGGACCCTACATGGCCCTATTGCGGCAAGCGCGCAGCTGTAGTGTCGCGTTGCGTTGCCCCAAAATATCGGACTCTACACTGCCCTACTACGACACGCCTGTTCCTTTACTCCTCAGTAGGGCTTCCGCTTAAATCAGTGGCTAAAGATGGCGGACAGTCTATAGCCCTACTGCGGCACGTCCGCGGCTGTAGTGCTGCGTAGTGGTGGCTAAAATGACTGGATACTACACTGCCCTACTACTACACGCCAGTGCCTTTTCTCCTCAGTTCTGCTTCCACTCTAACTAATGGAAAATGATGTCGGACACTCCATGGCCCTTCAGCGGCACGTGCGCTGCTAAAGTGCCGCGTTGCAGTGGCCCAAAATGGCGTACTCTACACTGCCCTACTACGACACGCCTGTTCCTTTACTCCTCAGTAGGGCTTCCGCTTAAATCAGTGGCTAAAGATGGCGGACAGTCTATAGCCCTACTGCGGCACGTCCGCGGCTGTAGTGCTGCGTAGTGGTGGCTAAAATGACTGGATACTACACTGCCCTACTACTACACGCCAGTGCCTTTTCTCCTCAGTTCTGCTTCCACTCTAACTAATGGAAAAAGATGTCGGACACTCCATGGCCCTTCAGCGGCACGTGCGCTGCTAAAGTGCCACGTTGCAGTGGCCCAAAATGGCGTACTCCACTCTGCCCGACTACGACACGCCAGTGCCTTTACTCCACAGTTCGGCTTACGCTCTAATCAGTGGCCAAAGATGACGGACACTCCACGGCCCTACTGCGACACGTGCGTGGCTTTATTGCCCCGTTCCGGTGGAACAAAATATAGGACTCATCACTGCCCTACTACTACACGTCAGTGCCTTTACTCCTCAGTTCGGCTTCCGCTCTAATTAATGGCCAAAGATGGCGGACACTCCCCGGCCCTAATGCGGCACTTGCACGGCTGTAGTGCCACGTTGCAGTGGCCCGAAATGGCGGACACTACACTGCCCTACTAGTCTCTACCAAAGACTTAAGTTCTCAGTTGCGCTTCCGCTTAAATCAGAGGCCAAATATGGCGGACCCTCCATGGCCCTACTGCGGCAAGCGCGCGGCTGTAGTGTCGCGTTGCGTTGCCCCAAAATATCGGACTCTACACTGCCCTACTACGACACGCCTGTGGCTTTACTCCTCAGATGAGTTTCCGCTCTAATCAGTGGCTAAAGATGGCGGACACTCCATAGCCCTTCAGCAGCTCGTCCGCGACTGTAGTGTCGCGTTGCGGTGCCCCAAAATAATGGACTCTACACTGCCCTACTACGAAACGCCTGTGCTTTTTCTCCTCAGTTGAGCTTCCGCTCTAATCCGTGGCCAAAGATGGCGAACACTCCCCGGCCCTATTTCGGCACGTGCACGGCTGTAGTGCCGCGTTGCGGTGGCCTAAAATATCGGACTATACACTGTCCTACTACTACACGCCTGTGCCTTTACTCTTCAGTTCGGCTTCCACTCTAATTAGTGGCCAAAAATGGCGGACAGTCCATAGCCCTACTTCGGCGCGTGCACGGCTGTAGTGCCGTGTTGCGATGGCCCAAAAGGGCGGACACTGCACTGCCCTACTACTACACGCCAGTGCCTTTTCTCCTCAGTTCGGCTTCCGCTATAAATAGTGGAAAAAGATGTCGGACACTCCATGGCCCTTCAGCGGCACGTGCGTGGCTATAGTGACGCGTTGCGGTGGCCCAAAAGGGCGGACACTGCACTGCCCTTCTAGACTCTACCAAAGACTTAAGTTCTCAGTTGCGCTTCCGCTTTAATCAGCTCCCAAATATGGCGGCCCCTTCTTGACCCTACTGCGGCAAGCGCGCGGCTGTAGTGTCGCGTTGCGTTGCCCCAAAATATCGGACTCTACACTGCCCTACTACTACACGTCAGTGCCTTTACTCCTCAGTTCTGCTTCCGCTCTAATTAATGGCCAAAGATGGCGGACAGTCTATAGCCTTACTGCGTCACGTCCGCGGCTGTAGTGTCGCGTTGCGTTGCCCCAAACTATCGGACTCTACACTGCCCTACTACGACGCGCCTGTTCCTTTACTCCTCAGAAGGGCTTCCGCTTAAATCAGTGGCTAAAGATGGCGGACAGTCTATAGCCCTACTGCGGCACGTCCGCGGCTGTAGTGCTGCGTAGTGGTGGCCAAAATGACAGGATACTACACTGCCATAATACTACACGCCAGTGCCTTTTCTCCTCAGTTCTGCTTCCACTCTAACTAATGGAAAAAGATGTCGGACTCTCCATGGCCCTTCAGCGGCACGTGCGCTGCTAAAGTGCCGCGTTGCAGTGGCCCAAAATGGCGTACTCCACACTGCCCGACTACGACACGCCAGTGCCTTTACTCCACAGTTCGGCTTCCGCTCTAATCAGTGGCCAAAGATGGCGGACACTCCACGGCCCTACTGCGACACGTGCGTGGCTTTATTGCCCCGTTGCGGTGGAACAAAGTATAGGACTCTTCACTGCCCTACTACTACACGTCAGTGCCTTTACTCCTCAGTTCGGCTTCCGCTCTAATTAATGGCCAAAGATGGCGGACAGTCTATAGCCCTACTGCGGCACGTCCGTGGCTGTAGTGTCGCGTTGCGTTGCCCCAAAATGGCGGACTCTACACTGCCCTACTACGACACGCCAGTGCCTTTACTCCTGAGCAGGGCTTCCGCTCTTATCCGGGACCAAAGATGGCGAACACTCCCCGGCCCTAATGCGGCACTTGCACGGCTGTAGTGCCGCGTTGCAGTGGCCCAACATGTCGGACGCAACACTGTCCGACTACGACACGTCAGTGCCTTTACTCCTCAGTTTGGCTTCCGCTCTAATCAGTGGCCAAAAATGGAGGACACTCCACGGCCCTACTGCGGCACGTAATAGGCTGTTGTGCCGCGTTGCGGTGGCCCGAAATGGCGGACACTACACTGCCCTACTAGACTCTACCAAAGACTTAAGTTCTCAGTTGCGCTTCCGCTTAAATCAGAGGCCAAATATGGCGGACCCTCCATGGCCCTACTGCGGCAAGCGCGCGGCTGTAGTGTCGCGTTGCGTTGCCCCAAAATATCGGACTCTACACTGCCCTACTACGACACGCCTGTTCCTTTACTCCTCTGTAGGGCTTCCGCTTAAACCAGTGGCTAAAGATGGCGGACAGTCTATAGCCCTACTGCGGCACGTCCGCGGCTGTAGTGCTGCGTAATGGTGGCCAAAATGACAGGATACTACACTGCCCTACTACTGCACGCCTGTGCCTTTTCTCCTCAGTTCGGCTTCCACTCTAACTAATGGAAAAATATGTCGGACACTCCATGGCCCTTCAGCGGCACGTGCGCTGCTAAAGTGCCGCGTTGCAGTGGCCCAAAATGGCGTACTCTACACTGCCCTACTACTACACGTCAGTGCCTTTACTCCTCAGTTCGGCTTCCGCTCTAATTAATGGCCAAAGATGGCGGACAGTCTATAGCCCTACTGCGTCACGTCCGCGGCTGTAGTGTCGCGTTGCGGATCCCTAAAATCGCGGACTCTACACTGCCCTACTACGACACGCCTGTGCCTTTACTCCTCAGTTGAGCTTCCAGTTGACATTCCATAGCCCTACTGCGGCACGTCCGCGGCTGAAGTGCCGTGTTGCGGTGCCCCAAAATAGCGGACTCTACACTGCCCTACTGCGACACACCTGTTCCTTTATTCCTCAGTTGGGCTTCCGCTTAAATCAGTGGCTAAAGGTGGCGGACAGTCTATAGCCCTACTGCGGCACGTCCGCAGCTGTAGTGCTGAGCAGTGGTGGCCAAAATGGCAGGATACTACACTGCCCTACTACTACACGCCAGTGCCTTTTCTCCTCTGTTCGGCTTCCAATCTAACTAATGGAAAAAGATGGCGGACACTCCATGGCCCTTCAGCGGCACGTGTAAGCTGTAGCGCCGCGTAGCGCGGCCCCACATGTCGGACGCAACACTGCCCGACTACGACACGCCTGTGGCTTTACTCCTCAGTTGGGCTTCCGCTCTAATACGTGTCCAAAGATGGCGAACACTCCCCGGCCATAATGCGGCACGTGCACGGCAGTAGTGCCGTGTTGCGATATCCCAAAATATCGGACTCTACACTGCCCTACTACTACACGCCAGTGCCTTTTCTCCTCAGATCGGCTTCCGCTCTTAATAGTGGAAAAAGATGTCGGACATTCCATGGCCCTTCAGCGGCACGTGCGCTGCTGAAGTGCCGCGTCGTGTTGCCCCAAAATATCGGACTCTACTCTGCCCTACTACTACACGTCAGTGCCTTTACTCCTCAGTTCGGCTTCCGCTCTAATCCTTTGCCAAAGATGGCGAACACTACCCGGCCCTAATGCGGCACATCACGGCTGTATTGCCGTGTTGCGGTGGCCCAAAATATCGGACTCTACACTGCCCTACTACTACACGCCAGTGCCTTTACTCTTCAGTTCGGTTTCCGCTCTAATTAGTGGCCAAAGATGGCAGACAGTCTATAGCCCTACCGCGGCATGTCCGTGGCTGTAGTGCCACGTTGCAGTGGCCCAAAATGTCGGACTCTACACTGGCTTACTACGACATGCCAGTGCCTTTACTGCTCAGTTGGGATTCAGCTCAAATCAGTTTCCAAAGATGGCGAACACTCCCCGGACCTACTGCGGCACGTGCACGGCTGTAGTGCCGTGTTGCTGCGGCCCAACATGTCGGACGCAACACTGCCCGACTACGACACGTCTGTGGCTTTACTCCTCAGTTGGGCTTCCGCTCTAATCCGTGTCCAAAGATGATGAACACTCCCCGGCCCTAATGCGGCACGTGCACGGCAGTAGTGCCGTGTTGCGATGGACCAAAATATCGGACTCTACACTGCCCTACTACTACCCGCCAGAGCCTTTTCTCCTCAGTTCGGCTTCCGCGCTTAATAGTGGAAAAAGATGTCGGACACTCCATGGCCCTTCAGCGGCACGTGCGCTGCTAAAGTGCCACGTTGTGTTGCCCCAAAATATCGGACTCTACTCTGCCCTACTACTACACGTCAGTGCCTTTACTCCTCTTTTCGGCTTCCGCTCTAATCCCTGGCCAAAGATGGCGAACACTCCCGGCCCTAATGCGGCACATAACGGCTGTAGTGCCGTGTTGCGGCGGCCCAAAATATCGGACTCTACACTGCCCTAAGACGACATGTCAGTGCCTTTACTCCTTAAATCGACTTCCGCTCAAATCAGTGGCCAAAGATGGCGAATAGTCTATAGACCTTCTGCGGCACGTCCGCGGCTGTAGTGCCGCGTTGCGGTGCCCCAAAATGGTGGACACTTCACTGCCCTACTACGACACGCCTGTTCCTTTACTCCTCAGTTGGGGACCCTACTACGCCCTACTGCAGCACGTCCGCGGCTGTAGTGCCGCGATGCGGTGCCCCAAAATGTCGGACTCAACACTGCGCTACTAGACTCTACCAAAGACTTAAGTTCTCAGTTGCGCTTCCGCTTAAATCAGTGGCCTAATATGGCGGACCCTCCGTGGCCCTACTGCGGCACGTCTGCGGCTGTAGTGCCGCGTTGCGGTGCCCCTAAATGGCGGACTCTACTCTGCCCTACTACGACACGCCAGTGGCTTTACTCCTCAGATGAGCTTCCGCTCTAATCAATGGCCAAAGATGGTGGACACTCAATAGCCCTACAGCAGCACGTCCGCGACTGTAGTGCCTCGGTGCGGTGGCCCAAAATGTCGGACTATACACTGCCCTACCACGACACGCAAGTGCCTTTACTCTTCAGTTCGGCTTCCGCTCTAATTTGTGGCAAAAGTTGGCGGACAATCCATAGCCTTACCGCGGCACGTGCACGGCTGTAGTGTCACGTTGCGGTGGCCCAAAATATCGGACTCTACTCTGCCCTACTACGACACGCCTGTGCCTTTACTCCTCAGTTGAGCTTCCGCTCTTATCCGTTACCAAAGATGGCGGACATTCCATAGTCCTACTGCGGCACGTCCGCGGCTGTAGTGCCGTGTTGCGGTGCCCCAAAATAGCGGACTCTACACTGCCCTACTGCGACACGCCTGTTCCTTTACTCCTCAGTTGGGCTTCCGCTTAAATCAGTGGCTAAAGATGGCGGACAGTCTATAGCCCTACTGCGGCTCGTCCGCGGCTGTAGTGCTGAGCAGTGGTGGCCAAAATGGCAGGATACTACACTGCCCTACTACTACACGCCAGTGCCTTTTCTCCTCAGTTCTGCTTCCGCTCTAAATAGTGGAAAAAGATGTCGGACACTCCATGGCCCTTCGGCGGCACGTGCGCTGCTGAAGTGCCGCGTTGCAGTGGCCCAACATGTCGGACGCAACACTGTCCGACTACGACACGCCAGTGCCTTTACTCCTCAGTTCGGCTTCCGCTCTAATCAGTGGCCAAAAATGGCGGACACTCCATGGCCCTACTGCGGCATGTAATAGGCTGTTGTGCCGCGTTGCGGTGGCCCGAAATGGAGGACACCACACTGCCCTACTAGACTCTACCAAAGACTTAAGTTCTGGGTTGCGCTTCCGCTTAAATCAGAGGCTAAATATGGCGGACCCTACATGGCCCTATTGCGGCAAGCGCGCAGCTGTAGTGTCGCGTTGCGTTGCCCCAAAATATCGGACTCTACACTGCCCTACTACGACACGCCTGTTCCTTTACTCCTCAGTAGGGCTTCCGCTTAAATCAGTGGCTAAAGATGGCGGACAGTCTATAGCCCTACTGCGGCACGTCCGCGGCTGTAGTGCTGCGTAGTGGTGGCTAAAATGACTGGATACTACACTGCCCTACTACTACACGCCAGTGCCTTTTCTCCTCAGTTCTGCTTCCACTCTAACTAATGGAAAATGATGTCGGACACTCCATGGCCCTTCAGCGGCACGTGCGCTGCTAAAGTGCCGCGTTGCAGTGGCCCAAAATGGCGTACTCTACACTGCCCTACTACGACACGCCTGTTCCTTTACTCCTCAGTAGGGCTTCCGCTTAAATCAGTGGCTAAAGATGGCGGACAGTCTATAGCCCTACTGCGGCACGTCCGCGGCTGTAGTGCTGCGTAGTGGTGGCTAAAATGACTGGATACTACACTGCCCTACTACTACACGCCAGTGCCTTTTCTCCTCAGTTCTGCTTCCACTCTAACTAATGGAAAAAGATGTCGGACACTCCATGGCTCTTCAGCGGCACGTGCGCTGCTAAAGTGCCGCGTTGCAGTGGCCCAAAATGGCGTACTCCACTCTGCCCGACTACGACACGCCAGTGCCTTTACTCCACAGTTCGGCTTACGCTCTAATCAGTGGCCAAAGATGACGGACACTCCACGGCCCTACTGCGACACGTGCGTGGCTTTATTGCCCCGTTCCGGTGGAACAAAATATAGGACTCTTCACTGCCCTACTACTACACGTCAGTGCCTTTACTCCTCAGTTCGGCTTCCGCTCTAATTAATGGCCAAAGATGGCGGACACTCCCCGGCCCTAATGCGGCACTTGCACGGCTGTAGTGCCACGTTGCAGTGACCCGAAATGGCGGACACTACACTGCCCTACTAGTCTCTACCAAAGACTTAAGTTCTCAGTTGCGCTTCCGCTTAAATCAGAGGCCAAATATGGCGGACCCTCCATGGCCCTACTGCGGCAAGCGCGCGGCTGTAGTGTCGCGTTGCGTTGCCCCAAAATATCGAACTCTACACTGCCCTACTACGACACGCCTGTGGCTTTACTCCTCAGATGAGTTTCCGCTCTAATCAGTGGCTAAAGATGGCGGACACTCCATAGCCCTTCAGCAGCTCGTCCGCGACTGTAGTGTCGCGTTGCGGTGCCCCAAAATAATGGACTCTACACTGCCCTACTACGAAACGCCTGTGCTTTTTCTCCTCAGTTGAGCTTCCGCTCTAATCCGTGGCCAAAGATGGCGAACACTCCCCGGCCCTATTTCGGCACGTGCACGGCTGTAGTGCCGCGTTGCGGTGGCCTAAAATATCGGACTATACACTGTCCTACTACTACACGCCTGTGCCTTTACTCTTCAGTTCGGCTTCCACTCTAATTAGTGGCCAAAAATGGCGTACAGTCCATAGCCCTACTTCGGCGCGTGCACGGCTGTAGTGCCGTGTTGCGATGGCCCAAAAGGGCGGACACTGCACTGCCCTACTACTACACGCCAGTGCCTTTTCTCCTCAGTTCGGCTTCCGCTATAAATAGTGGAAAAAGATGTCGGACACTCCATGGCCCTTCAGCGGCACGTGCGCTGCTGAAGTGCCGCGTTGCAGTGGCCCAACATGTCGGACGCAACACTGTCCGACTACGACACGCCAGTGCCTTTACTCCTCAGTTCGGCTTCCGCTCGAATCAATGGTCAAAAATGGCGGACACTCCACGGCCCTACTGCTGCACGTGCGTGGCTATAGTGACGCGTTGCGGTGGCCCAAAAGGGCGGACACTGCACTGCCCTTCTAGACTCTACCAAAGACTTAAGTTCTCAGTTGCGCTTCCGCTTTAATCAGCTCCTAAATATGGCGGCCCCTTCTTGACCCTACTGCGGCAAGCGCGCGGCTGTAGTGTCGCGTTGCGTTGCCCCAAAATATCGGACTCTACACTGCCCTACTACTACACGTCAGTGCCTTTACTCCTCAGTTCTGCTTCCGCTCTAATTAATGGCCAAAGATGGCGGACAGTCTATAGCCTTACTGCGTCACGTCCGCGGCTGTAGTGTCGCGTTGCGTTGCCCCAAACTATCGGACTCTACACTGCCCTACTACGACACGCCTGTTCCTTTACTCCTCAGAAGGGCTTCCGCTTAAATCAGTGGCTAAAGATGGCGGACAGTCTATAGCCCTACTGCGGCACGTCCGCGGCTGTAGTGCTGCGTAGTGGTGGCCAAAATGACAGGATACTACACTGCCATAATACTACACGCCAGTGCCTTTTCTTCTCAGTTCTGCTTCCACTCTAACTAATGGAAAAAGATGTCGGACTCTCCATGGCCCTTCAGCGGCCCGTGCGCTGCTAAAGTGCCGCGTTGCAGTGGCCCAAAATGGCGTACTCCACACTGCCCGACTACGACACGCCAGTGCCTTTACTCCACAGTTCGGCTTCCGCTCTAATCAGTGGCCAAAGATGGCGGACACTCCACGGCCCTACTGCGACACGTGCGTGGCTTTATTGCCCCGTTGCGGTGGAACAAAGTATAGGACTCTTCACTGCCCTACTACTACACGTCAGTGCCTTTACTCCTCAGTTCGGCTTCCGCTCTAATTAATGGCCAAAGATGGCGGACAGTCTATAGCCCTACTGCGGCACGTCCGTGGCTGTAGTGTCGCATTGCGTTGCCCCAAAATGGCGGACTCTACACTGCCCTACTACGACACGCCAGTGCCTTTACTCCTGAGCAGGGCTTCCGCTCTTATCCGGGACCAAAGATGGCGAACACTCCCCGGCCCTAATGCGGCACTTGCACGGCTGTAGTGCCGCGTTGCAGTGGCCCAACATGTCGGACGCAACACTGTCCGACTACGACACGTCAGTGCCTTTACTCCTCAGTTTGGCTTCCGCTCTAATCAGTGGCCAAAAATGGAGGACACTCCACGGCCCTACTGCGGCACGTAATAGGCTGTTGTGCCGCGTTGCGGTGGCCCGAAATGGCGGACACTACACTGCCCTACTAGACTCTACCAAAGACTTAAGTTCTCAGTTGCGCTTCCGCTTAAATCAGAGGCCAAATATGGCGGACCCTCCATGGCCCTACTGCGGCAAGCGCGCGGCTGTAGTGTCGCGTTGCGTTGCCCCAAAATATCGGACTCTACACTGCCCTACTACGACACGCCTGTTCCTTTACTCCTCTGTAGGGCTTCCGCTTAAACCAGTGGCTAAAGATGGCGGACAGTCTATAGCCCTACTGCGGCACGTCCGCGGCTGTAGTGCTGCGTAATGGTGGCCAAAATGACAGGATACTACACTGCCCTACTACTGCACGCCTGTGCCTTTTCTCCTCAGTTCGGCTTCCACTCTAACTAATGGAAAAATATGTCGGACACTCCATGGCCCTTCAGCGGCACGTGCGCTGCTAAAGTGCCGCGTTGCAGTGGCCCAAAATGGCGTACTCTACACTGCCCGACTACGACACGCCAGTGCCTTTACTCCACAGTTCGGCTTCCGCTCTAATCAGAGGCGAAAGATGGCGGACACTCCACGGCCCTACTGCGACACGTGCGTGGCTTTTTTACCCCGTTGCGGTGGAACAAAATATAGGACTCTTCACTGCCCTACTACTACACGTCAGTGCACTACACAGCGTGACCCTAAAGTTTACTATGTATGCCTATGCGAAATAGAGTGTTCTGAGAAGCTTAAAATGAAGAAATAAGCGTTCTAAAATGCTTTAAAAATTCAAAGACTTCTTTCAATGGTTAAATAACGCAGAGCGCGATATCAGACCTTAATATGGACCCATAATATTTAAATTGAACCAGGTATAATATTACAGGGTAATAGTGTACCCTACCACAGGAAATAATTATAGGTCAATTAGGGGGTACACTATGTATATTTTAAATAGTGTATTAAAACAAGGAAATACGAAGACACTTTTCTATGTTAACTAACGGCACGGTATCGGACCTTAATATAGATCTATAATTTTTAAATTGGACCAGTTATTATATTACAGGGTAATAGTGTACCCTACCACAGGAAATAATTATAGGTCAATTAGGGGGTACACTATGTATATTTTAAATAGTGCATTAAAACAAGGAAATACGAAGACACTTTTCTATGTTAACTAACGGCACGGTATCGGACCTTAATATTGACCTATAATTTTTAAATTGGACCACGTATTATAATACAGGGTAATAGTGTACCCTACCGCTGGAAATAATTATAGGTCAATTAGGGGGTACACAGCGTGACCCTAAAGTTTACTATGTATGCCTATGCGAAATAGAGTGTTCTGAGAAGCTTAAAATGAAGAAATAAGCGTTCTAAAATGCTTTAAAAATTCAAAGACATCTTTCAATGGTTAACTAACGCAAGGTGCGATATCAGACCTTAATATGGAACCATAATATTTAAATTGGAAAAAGGTATTATATTACAGGGTAATAGTGTACCCTACAACAGGAAATAATTATAGGTCAATTAGGGGGTACACTGTGTATATTTTAAATAGTGCATTAAAACAAGGAAATTCGAAGACTCTTTTCTATGATAACTAACGGCACGGTATCGGACCTTAATATTGACTTAAAATTTTTAAATTGAACCACGTATTATATTACAGGGTTATAGTGTACCCTACCACGTAAAATAATTATAGGTCAATTAGGGGGTACACAGCGTGATCCTAAAGTTTACTATGTATGCGTATGCGCAATAAAGTGTTCTGAGAAGCTTAAAATGAAGAAATAAGCGTTCTAAAATGCTTTAAAAATTCAAAGACATCTTTCAATGGTCAACTAACGCAAGGCGCAATATCAGACCTTAATATTGACCCATAATATTTAAATTGGACCAGGTATTATATTACAGGGTAATAGTGTACCCTACCACAGGAAATAATTATATTTCAATTAGGGGGTACACTATGTATATTTTAAATAGTGCATTAAAGCAAGGAAATTCGAAGACACTTTTCTATGCTAACTAACGGCACATTATCGGACCTTAATATTGACCTATAATTTTTAAATTGGACCACGTATTATATTACAGGGTTATAGTGTACCCTACCACAGTAAATAATTATAGGTCAATTAGGGGGTACACAGCGTGACCCTAAAGTTTACTATGTATGCCTATGCGAAAAAAAGTGTTCTGAGAAGCTTAAAATGAGGAAATAAGCGTTCTAAAATGCTTTAAAAATTCAAAGACATTTTTCTATGTTAACTAACGGTACGGTATCGGACCTTAATATTGACCTATAATTTTTAAATTGGACCACGTATTATATTACAGGGTAATAGTGTACCCTACCGCAGGAAATAATTATAGGTCATTTAGGGGGTACACAGCGTGACACTAAATTTTACTATGTATGCCTATGCGAAATAGAGTGTTCTGAGATGCTTAAAATGAAGAAATAAGAGTTCTAAAATGCTTTAAAAATTCAAAGACATCTTTCAATGGTTAACTAACGCAAGGCGCGATATCAGACCTTAATATGGAACCATAATATTTAAATTGGACCAGGTATTATATTACAGAGTAATAGTGTACCCTACCACAGGAAATAATTATAGGTCAATTGGGGGGTACACTATGTATATTTTAAATAGTGCATTAAAACAAGGAAATTCGAAGACATCTTTCAATGGTTAACCAACGCAAGGCGCGATATCAGACCTTAATATTGACCCATAATATTTAAATTGGACCAGGTATTATATTACAGGGTAATAGTGTACCCTACCGCAGGAAATAAGTATAGGTCAATTAGGGGGTACACAGCGTGACCCTAAAGGTTACTATGTATGCCTATGCGAAATAAAGTGTTCTGAGAAGCTTAAAATGAGGAAATAAGCGTTCTCAAATGCTTTAAAAATTCAAAGACATTTTTCTATGTTAACTAACGGCACGGTATCGGACCTTAATATTGACCTATAATTTTTAAATTGGACCACGTATTATATTACAGGGTAATAGTGTACCCTACCACAGGAAATAATTACAGGTCAATTTGGGGGTACAGAGCGTGACCCTAAAGTTTACTATGTATGCCTATGCGAAATAGAATGTTCTGAGAAGCTTAAAATGAAGAAATAAGCGTTCTGAAATGCTTTAAAAATTCAAAGACATCTTTCTATGGTTAACTAAAGCAAGGCGCAATATCAGACCTTAATATTGACCTATAATTTTTAAATTGGACCACGTATTATATTACAGGGTAATAGTGTACCCTACCACAGGAAATAATTATAGGTCAATTAGGGGGTACACAGCGTGGCCCTAAAGTTTACTATGTATGCCTATGCGAAATAGAGTGTTCCGAGAAGCTTAAAATGAAGAAATAAGCGTTCTAAAATGCTTTAAAAATTCAAAGACATCTTTCAATGGTTAACTAACGCAAGGCGCAATATCAGACCTTAATATTGACCTATAATTTTTAAATTGGACCACGTATTATATTAAAGGGTTATAGTGTACCCTACCACAGGAAATAATTATAGGTCAATTAGGGGGTACACAGCGTGACCCTAAAGTTTACTATGTATGCCTATGCGAAATAAAGTGTTCTGAGAAGCTTAAAATGAGGAAATAAGCGTTCTAAAATGCTTTAAAAATTCAAAGACATTTTTCTATGTTAACTAACGGTACGGTATCGGACCTTAATATTGACCTATAATTTTTAAATTTGACCACGTAATATATTACAGGGTAATATTGATCCCTACCACGGGAAATAATTATAGGTCAATTAGGGGGTACACTATGTATATTTTAAATAGTGCATTAAAACAAGGAAATACGAAGACACTTTTCTATGTTAACTAACGGCACGGTATCGGACCTTAATATTGACCTATAATTTTTAAATTGGACCACGTATTATATTACAGGGTTATAGTGTACCCTACCACAGGAAATAATTATAGGTCAATTAGGGGGTACACAGAGTGACCCTAAAGTTTACTATGTATGCCTATGCGAAATAAAGTGTTCTGAGAAGCTTAAAATGAGGAAATAAGCGTTCTAAAATGCTTTAAAAATTCAAAGACATTTTTCTATGTTAACTAACGGCACGGTATCGAACCTTAATATTGACCTATAATTTTTAAATTGGACCAACTATTATATTACAGGGTAATAGTGTACCCTACCACAGGAAATAATTATATGTCAATTAGGGGGTACACAGCGTGACCCTAAAGTTTACTATGTATGCGTATGCGAAATAAAGTGTTCTGAGAAGCTTAAAATGAAGAAATAAGCGTTCTAAAATGCTTTAAAAATTCAAAGACATCTTTCAATGGTTAACTAACGCAAGGGGCAATATCAGACCTTAATATTGAACCATAATATTTATATTGGACCAGGTATTATATTACAGGGTAATAGTGTACCCTACCACAGGAAATATTTATAGGTCAATTAGGGGGTACACTATGTATATTTTAAATAGTGCATTAAAACAAGGAAATACGAAGACACTTTTCTATGTTAACTAACGGCACGGTATCGGACCTTAATATTGACCTATAATTTTTAAATTGGACCACGTATTATATTACAGGGTTATAGTGTACCCTACCACAGGAAATAATTATAGGTCAATTAGGGGGTACACAGACTGACCCCAAAGTTTACTATGTATGCCTATGCGAAATAAAGTGCTCTGAGAAGCTTAAAATGAGGAAATAAGCGTTCTAAAATGCTTTAAAAATTCAAAGACATTTTTCTATGTTAACTAACGGCACGGTATCGGACCTTAATACTGACCTATAATTTTTAAATTGGACCACCTATTATATTACAGGGTAATATTGTACCCTACCACAGGAAATAATTATAGGTCATTTAGGGGGTACACTATGTATATTTTAAATAGTGCATTAAAACAAGAAAATACGAAGACACTTTTCTATGTTAACTAACGGCACGGTATCGGAACTTAATATTGACCTATAATTTTTAAATTGGACCACGTATTATATTACAGGGTTATAGTGTACCCTACCACAGGAAATAATTATAGGTCAATTAGGTAGTACACAGAGTGACCCTAAAGTTTACTATGTATGCCTATGCGAAATAAAGTGTTCTGAGAAGCTTAAAATGAGGAAATAAGCGTTCTAAAATGCTTTAAAAATTCAAAGACATTTTTCTATGTTAACTAACGGCACGGTATCGGACCTTAATATTGACCTATAATTTTTAAATTGGACCACGTATTATATTACAGGGTAATAGTGTACCCTACCACAGGAAATAATTATAGGTCATTTAGGGGGTACACAGCGTGACCCTAAATTTTACTATGTATGCCTATGCGAAATAGAGTGTTCTGAGATGCTTAAAATGAAGAAATAAGCGTTCTAAAATGCTTTAAAAATTCAAAGACATCTTTCAATGGTTAACTAACGCAAGGCGCAATATCAGACCTGAATATTGACCCATAGTATTTAAATTGGACCAGGTAGTAAATTACAGGGTAATAGTGTACCCTACCACAGGAAATATATATAGGTCAATTAGGGGGTACACTATGTATATTTTAAATAGTGCATTAAAACAAGGAAATACGAAGACACTTTTCTATGTTAACTAACGGCACGGTATCGGACCTTAATATTGACCTATAATTTTTAAATTGGACCACGTATTATATTACAGGGTTATAGTGTACCCTACCACAGGAAATAATTATAGGTCAATTAGGGGGTACACAGAGTGACCCTAAAGTTTACTATGTATGCCTATGCGAAATAAAGTGTTCTGAGAAGCTTAAAATGAGGAAATAAGCGTTCTAAAATGCTTTAAAAATTCAAAGACATTTTTCTATGTTAACTAACGGCACGGTATCGGACCTTAATATTGACCTATAATTTTTAAATTGGACCACCTATTATATTACATGGTAATAGTGTACCCTACCACAGGAAATATATATAGGTCAATTAGGGGGTACACTATGTATATTTTAAATAGTGCATTAAAACAAGGAAATACGAAGACACTTTTCTATGTTAACTAACGGCACGGTATCGGACCTTAATATTGACCTATAATTTTTAAATTGGACCACGTATTATATTACAGGGTTATAGTGTACCCTACCACAGGAAATAATTATAGGTCATTTAGGGGGTACACAGCGTGACCCTAAATTTTACTATGTATGCCTATGCGAAATAGAGTGTTCTGAGATGCTTTAAATGAAGAAATAAGCGTTCTAAAATGCTTTAAAAATTCAAAGACATCTTTCAATGGTTAACTAACGCAAGGCGCAATATCAGACCTTAATATTGACCCATAATATTTAAATTGGACCAGGTATTATATTACAGGGTAATAGTGAACCCTACCACAGGAAATATATATAGGTCAATTAGGGGGTACACTATGTATATTTTAAATAGTGCATTAAAACAAGGAAATACGAAGACACTTTTCTATGTTAACTAACGGCACGGTATCGGACCTTAATATTGACCTATAATTTTTAAATTGGACCACGTATTATATTACAGGGTTATAGTGTACCCTACCATAGGAAATAATTATAGGTCAATTAGGGGGTACACAGAGTGACCCTAAAGTTTACTATGTATGCCTATGCGAAATAAAGTGTTCTGAGAAGCTTAAAATGAGGAAATAAGCGTTCTAAAATGCTTTAAAAATTCAAAGACATTTTTCTATGTTAACTAACGGCACGGTATCGGACCTTAATATTGACCTATAATTTTTAAATTGGACCACCTATTATATTACAGGGTAATAGTGTAACCTACTACAGGAAATAATTATATGTCAATTAGTGGGTACACAGCGTGACCCTAAAGTTTACTATGTATGCGTATGCGAAATAAAGTGTTCTGAGAAGCTTAAAATGAAGAAATAAGCGTTCTAAAATGCTTTAAAAATTCAAAGACATCTTTCAATGGTTAACTAACGCAAGGCGCAATATCAGACCTTAATATTGACCCATAATATTTATATTGGACCAGGTATTATATTACAGGGTAATAGTGTACCCTACCACAGGAAATATTTATAGGTCAATTAGGGGGTACACTATGTATATTTTAAATAGTGCATTAAAACAAGGAAATACGAAGACACTTTTCTATGTTAACTAACGGCACGGTATCGGACCTTAATATTGACCTATAATTTTTAAATTGGACCACGTATTATATTACAGGGTTATAGTGTACCCTACCACAGGAAATAATTATAGGTCAATTAGGGGGTACACAGACTGACCCCAAAGTTTACTATGTATGCCTATGCGAAATAAAGTGCTCTGAGAAGCTTAAAATGAGGAAATAAGCGTTCTAAAATGCTTTAAAAATTCAAAGACATTTTTCTATGTTAACTAACGGCACGGTTTCGGACCTTAATACTGACCTATAATTTTTAAATTGGACCACCTATTATATTACAGGGTAATAGTGTACCCTACCACAGGAAATAATTATAGGTCATTTAGGGGGTACACTATGTATATTTTAAATAGTGCATTAAAACAAGGAAATACGAAGACACTTTTCTATGTTAACTAACGGCACGGTATCGGACCTTAATATTGACCTATAATTTTTAAATTGGACCACGTATTATATTACAGGGTTATAGTGTACCCTACCACAGGAAATAATTATAGGTCAATTAGGTAGTACACAGAGTGACCCTAAAGTTTACTATGTATGCCTATGCGAAATAAAGTGTTCTGAAAAGCTTAAAATGAAGAAATAAGCGTTCTAAAATGCTTTAAGAATTCAAAGACATCTTTCAATGGTTAACTAACGCAAGGCGCAATATCAGACCTTAATATTGACCTATAATTTTTAAATTGGACCACGTATTATATTACAGGGTTATAGTGTAACCTACCACAGGAAATAATTATAGGTCAATTAGGGGGTACACAGCGTGACCCTAAAGTTTACTATGTATGCCTATGTGAAATAAACTGTTCTGAGAAGCTTAAAATGAGGAAATAAGCGTTCTAAAATGCTTTAAAAATTCAAAGACACTTTTCTATGTTAACTAACGGCACGGTATCGGACCTTAATATTGACCTATAATTTTTAATTTGGACCACGTATTGTATTACAGGGTTATAGTGTATCCTACATTAGGAAATAATTATAGATCATTTAGGGGGTACACAGCGTGACCCTAAATTTTACTATGCATGCCTATGCGAAATAGAGTGTTCTGAGAAGCTTAAAATGAAGAAATAAGCGTTCTAAAATGCTTTAAAAATTCAAAGACATCTTTCAATGGTTAACTTACGCAAGACGCGATATCAGACCTTATTATGGAACCATAATATTTAAATTGGACCAGGTATTATATTACAGGGTAATAGTGTACCCTACCACAGGAAAAATATATAGGTCAATTAGGGGGTACACTATGTATATTTTAAATAGTGCATTAAAACAAGGAAATACGAAGACACTTTTCTATGTTAACTAACGGCACGGTATCGGACCTTAATATTGACCTATAATTTTTAAATTGGACCACGTATTATATTACAGGGTTATAGTGTACCCTACCACAGGAAATAATTATAGGTCATTTAGGGGGTACACAGCGTGACCCTAAATTTTACTATGTATGCCTATGCGAAATAGAGTGTTCTGAGATGCTTAAAATGAAGAAATAAGCGTTCTAAAATGCTTTAAAAATTCAAAGACATCTTTCAATGGTTAACTAACGCAAGGCGCAATATCAGACCTTAATATTGACCCATAATATTTAAATTGGACCAGGTATTATATTACAGGGTAATAGTGAACCCTACCACAGGAAATATATATAGGTCAATTAGGGGGTACACTATGTATATTTTAAATAGTGCATTAAAACAAGGAAATACGAAGACACTTTTCTATGTTAACTAACGGCACGGTATCGGACCTTAATATTGACCTATAATTTTTAAATTGGACCACGTATTATATTACAGGGTTATAGTGTACCCTACCATAGGAAATAATTATAGGTCAATTAGGGGGTACACAGAGTGACCCTAAAGTTTACTATGTATGCCTATGCGAAATAAAGTGTTCTGAGAAGCTTAAAATGAGGAAATAAGCGTTCTAAAATGCTTTAAAAATTCAAAGACATTTTTCTATGTTAACTAACGGCACGGTATCGGACCTTAATATTGACCTATAATTTTTAAATTGGACCACCTATTATATTACAGGGTAATAGTGTAACCTACCACAGGAAATAATTATATGTCAATTAGTGGGTACACAGCGTGACCCTAAAGTTTACTATGTATGCGTATGCGAAATAAAGTGTTCTGAGAAGCTTAAAATGAAGAAATAAGCGTTCTAAAATGCTTTAAAAATTCAAAGACATCTTTCAATGGTTAACTAACGCAAGGCGCAATATCAGACCTTAATATTGACCCATAATATTTATATTGGACCAGGTATTATATTACAGGGTAATAGTGTACCCTACCACAGGAAATATTTATAGGTCAATTAGGGGGTACTCTATGTATATTTTAAATAGTGCATTAAAACAAGGAAATACGAAGACACTTTTCTATGTTAACTAACGGCACGGTATCGGACCTTAATATTGACCTATAATTTTTAAATTGGACCACGTATTATATTACAGGGTTATAGTGTACCCTACCACAGGAAATAATTATAGGTCAATTAGGGGGTACACAGACTGACCCCAAAGTTTACTATGTATGCCTATGCGAAATAAAGTGCTCTGAGAAGCTTAAAATGAGGAAATAAGCGTTCTAAAATGCTTTAAAAATTCAAAGACATCTTTCAATGGTTAACTAACGCAAGGCGCAATATCAGACCTTAATATTGACCCATAATATTTATATTGGACCAGGTATTATATTACAGGGTAATAGTGTACCCTACCACAGGAAATATTTATAGGTCAATTAGGGGGTACTCTATGTATATTTTAAATAGTGCATTAAAACAAGGAAATACGAAGACATTTTTCTATGTTAACTAATGGCACGGTTTCGGACCTTAATACTGACCTATAATTTTTAAATTGGACCACCTATTATATTACAGGGTAATAGTGTACCCTACCACAGGAAATAATTATAGGTCATTTAGGGGGTACACTATGTATATTTTAAATAGTGCATTAAAACAAGGAAATACGAAGACACTTTTCTATGTTAACTAACGGCACGGTATCGGACCTTAATATTGACCTATAATTTTTAATTGGACCACGTATTATATTACAGGGTTATAGTGTACCCTACCACAGGAAATAATTATAGGTCAATTAGGTAGTACACAGAGTGACCCTAAAGTTTACTATGTATGCCTATGCGAAATAAAGTGTTCTGAGAAGCTTAAAATGAAGAAATAAGCGTTCTAAAATGCTTTAAGAATTCAAAGACATCTTTCAATGGTTAACTAACGCAAGGCGCAATATCAGACCTTAATATTGACCTATAATTTTTAAATTGGACCACGTATTATATTACAGGGTTATAGTGTAACCTACCACAGGAAATAATTATAGGTCAATTAGGGGGTACACAGCGTGACCCTAAAGTTTACTATGTATGCCTATGCGAAATAAACTGTTCTGAGAAGCTTAAAATGAGGAAATAAGCGTTCTAAAATGCTTTAAAAATTCAAAGACACTTTTCTATGTTAACTAACGGCACGGTATCGGACCTTAATATTGACCTATAATTTTTAAATTGGACCACGTATTATATTACAGGGTTATAGTGTATCCTACATTAGGAAATAATTATAGATCATTTAGGGGGTACACAGCGTGACCCTAAATTTTAATATGCATGCCTATGCGAAATAGAGTGTTCTGAGAAGCTTAAAATGAAGAAATAAGCGTTCTAAAATGCTTTAAAAATTCAAAGACATCTTTCAATGGTTAACTTACGCAAGACGCGATATCAGACCTTATTATGGAACCATAATATTTAAATTGGACCAGGTATTATATTACAGGGTAATAATGTACCCTACCACAGGAAATAATTATAGGTCAATTAGGGGATACACTATGTATATTTTAAATAGTGCATTAAAACAAGGAAATTCGAAGACACTTTTCTATGTTAACTAACGGCACGGTGTCGGACCTTAATATTGACCTATAATTTTTAAATTGGACCACGTATTATATTACAGGGAAATAGTGTACCCTACCACAGGAAATAATTATAGGTCTCTTAGGGGGTACACAGCGTGACCCTAAAGTTTACTAATGTATGCCTATGCGAAATAGAGTGTTCTGAGAAGCTTAAAATGAAGAAATAAGCGTTCTAAAATGCTCTAAAAATTCAAAGACATCTTTCAATGGTTAACTAACGCAAGGCGCAATATCAGACCTTAATATTGACCTATAATTTTTAAATTGGACCACGTATTATATTACAGGGTAATATTGTTCCCTACCACGGGAAATAATTATAGGTCTCTTAGAGGGTACACAGCGTGACCCTAAAGTTTACTATGTATGCCTATGCGAAATAAAGTGTTCTGAGAAGCTTAAAATGAGGAAATAAGCGTTCTAAAATGCTTTAAAAATTCAAAGACATCTTTCAATGGTTAACTTACGCAAGGCGCGATATCAGACCTTATTATGGAACCATAATATTTAAATTGGACCAGGTATTATATTACAGGGTAATAGTGTACCCTACCACAGGAAATATATATAGGTCAATTAGGGGGTACACTATGTATATTTTAAATAGTGCATTAAAACAAGGAAATACGAAGACACTTTTCTATGTTAACTAACGGCACGGTATCGGACCTTAATATTGACCTATAATTTTTAAATTGGACCACGTATTATATTACAGGGTTATAGTGTACCCTACCACAGGAAATAATTATAGGTCATTTAGGGGGAACACAGCGTGACCCTAAATTTTACTATGTATGCCTATGCGAAATAGAGTGTTCTGAGATGCTTAAAATGAAGAAATAAGCGTTCTAAAATGCTTTAAAAATTCAAAGACATCTTTCAATGGTTAACTAACGCAAGGCGCAATATCAGACCTTAATATTGACCCATAATATTTAAATTGGACCAGGTATTATATTACAGGGTAATAGTGTACCCTACCACAGGAAATATATATAGGTCAATTAGGGGGTACACTATGTATATTTCAAATAGTGCATTAAAACAAGGAAATACGAAGACACTTTTCTATGTTAACTAACGGCACGGTATCGGACCTTAATATTGACCTATAATTTTTAAATTGGACCACGTATTATATTACAGGGTTATAGTGTACCCTACCATAGGAATTAATTATAGGTCAATTAGGGGGTACACAGAGTGACCCTAAAGTTTACTATGTATGCCTATGCGAAATAAAGTGTTCTGAGAAGCTTAAAATGAGGAAATAAGCGTTCTAAAATGCTTTAAAAATTCAAAGACATTTTTCTATGTTAACTAACGGCACGGTATCGGACCTTAATATTGACCTATAATTTTTAAATTGGACCACCTATTATATTACAGGGTAATAGTGTAACCTACCACAGGAAATAATTATATGTCAATTAGTGGGTACACAGCGTGACCCTAAAGTTTACTATGTATGCGTATGCGAAATAAAGTGTTCTGAGAAGCTTAAAATGAAGAAATAAGCGTTCTAAAATGCTTTAAAAATTCAAAGACATCTTTCAATGGTTAACTAACGCAAGGCGCAATATCAGACCTTAATATTGACCCACAATATTTATATTGGACCAGGTATTATATTACAGGGTAATAGTGTACCCTACCACAGGAAATATTTATATGTCAATTAGGGGGTACACTATGTATATTTTAAATAGTGCATTAAAACAAGGAAATACGAAGACACTTTTCTATGTTAACTAACGGCACGGTATCGGACCTTAATATTGACCTATAATTTTTAAATTGGACCACGTATTATGTTACAGGGTAATAGTGTACCCTACCACAGGAAATAATTATAGGTCATTTAGGGGGTACACTATGTATATTTTAAATAGTGCATTAAAACAAGGAAATACGAAGACACTTTTCTATGTTAACTAACGGCACGGTATCGGACCTTAATATTGACCTATAATTTTTAAATTGGACCACGTATTATATTACAGGGTTATAGTGTACCCTACCACAGGAAATAATTATAGGTCAATTAGGTAGTACACAGAGTGACCCTAAAGTTTACTATGTATGCCTATGCGAAATAAAGTGTTCTGAGAAGCTTAAAATGAAGAAATAAGCGTTCTAAAATGCTTTAAGAATTCAAAGACATCTTTCAATGGTTAACTAACGCAAGGCGCAATATCAGACCTTAATATTGACCTATAATTTTTAAATTGGACCACGTATTATATTACAGGGTTATAGTGTAACCTACCACAGGAAATAATTATAGGTCAATTAGGGGGTACACAGCGTGACCCTAAAGTTTACTATGTATGCCTATGCGAAATAAACTGTTCTGAGAAGCTTAAAATGAGGAAATAAGCGTTCTAAAATGCTTTAAAAATTCAAAGACACTTTTCTATGTTAACTAACGGCACGGTATCGGACCTTAATATTGACCTATAATTTTTAAATTGGACCACGTATTATATTACAGGGTTATAGTGTATCCTACATTAGGAAATAATTATAGATCATTTAGGGGGTACACAGCGTGACCCTAAATTTTACTATGCATGCCTATGCGAAATAGAGTGTTCTGAGAAGCTTAAAATGAAGAAATAAGCGTTCTAAAATGCTTTAAAAATTCAAAGACATCTTTCAATGGTTAACTTACGCAAGACGCGATATCAGACCTTATTATGGAACCATAATATTTAAATTGGATCAGGTATTATATTACAGGGTAATAGTGTACCCTACCACAGGAAATAATTATAGGTCAATTAGGGGATACACTATGTATATTTTAAATAGCGCATTAAAACAAGGAAATTCGAAGACACTTTTCTATGTTAACTAACGGCACGGTGTCGGACCTTAATATTGACCTATAATTTTTAAATTGGACCACGTATTATATTACAGGGTAATAGTGTACCCTACCACAGGAAATAATTATAGGTCTCTTAGGGGGTACACAGCGTGACCCTAAAGTTTACTATGTATGCCTATGCGAAATAGAGTGTTCTGAGAAGCTTAAAATGAAGAAATAAGCGTTCTAAAATGCTCTAAAAATTCAAAGACATCTTTCAATGGTTAACTAACGCAAGGCGCAATATCAGACCTTAATATTGACCTATAATTTTTAAATTGGACCACGTATTATATTACAGGGTAATATTGTTCCCTACCACGGGAAATAATTACAGGTCTCTTAGAGGGTACACAGCGTGACCCTAAAGTTTACTATGTATGCCTATGCGAAATAAAGTGTTCTGAGAAGCTTAAAATGAGGAAATAAGCGTTCTAAAATGCTTTAAAAATTCAAAGACATCTTTCAATGGTTAACTTACGCAAGGCGCGATATCAGACCTTATTATGGAACCATAATATTTAAATTGGACCAGGTATTATATTACAGGGTAATAGTGTACCCTACCACAGGAAATAATTATAGGTCAATTAGGGGATACACTATGTATATTTTAAATAGTGCATTAAAACAAGGAAATTCGAAGACACTTTTCTATGTTAACTACCGGCACGGTATCGGACCTTAATATTGACCTATAATATTTAAATTGGACCACGTCTTATATTACAGGGTAATAGTGTACCCTACCACAGGAAATAATTATAGGTCTCTTAGGGGGTACACAGCGTGACCCTAAAGTTTACTATGTATGCCTATGCGAAATAGAGTGTTCTGAGAAGCTTAAAATGAAGAAATAAGCGTTCAAAAAAGCTTTAAAAATTCAAAGACATCTTTCAATGGTTAACTAACGCAAGGCGCGATATCAGACCTTAATATGGAACCATAATATTTAAATTGGACCAGGTATTATATTACAGGGTAATAGTGTACCCTACAACAGTAAATAATTATAGGTCAATTAGGGGGTACATTATGTATATTTTAAATAGTGCATTAAAACAAGGAAATTCGAAGACTCTTTTCTATGTTAACTAACGGCACGGTATCGGACCTTAATATTGACCTAAAATTTTTCAATTGGGCCACGTATTATATTACAGGGTGATAGTGTACCCTACCACGGAAAATAATTATAGGTCAATTAGGGGGTACACAGTGTGACCCTAAAGGTTACTATGTATGCCTATGCGAAATAAAGTGTTCTGAGAAGCTTAAAATGAGGAAATAAGCGTTCTAAAATGCTTTAAAAATTCAAAGACATTTTTCTATGTTAACTAACTGTACGGTATCGGACCTTAATATTGACCTATAATTTTTAAATTGGACCACGTATTATATTACAGGGTAATATTGTTCCCTACCACGGGAAATAATTATAGGTCTCTTAGGGGGTACACAGCGTGACCCTAAAGTTTACTATGTATGCCTATGCGAAATAAAGTGTTCTGAGAAGCTTAAAATGAGGAAATAAGCGTTCTAAAATGCTTTAAAAATTCAAAGACATCTTTCAATGGTTAACTTACGCAAGGCGCTATATCAGACCTTAATATGGAACCATAATATTTAAATTGGACCAGGTATTATATTACAGGGTAATAGTGTACCCTACCACAGGAAATAATTATAGGTCAATTAGGGGATACACTATGTATATTTTAAATAGTGCATTAAAACAAGGAAATTCGAAGACACTTTTCTATGTTAACTACCGGCACGGTATCGGACCTTAATATTGACCTATAATTTTTAAATTGGACCCCGTATTATATTACAGGGTTATAGTGTACCGTACCACAGGAAATAATTATATGTCAATTAGGGGGTACACAGCGTAACCCTAAAGTTTACTATGTATGCCTATGCGAAATAGAGTGTTCTGAGCAGCTTAAAATGAAGAAATAAGCGTTCAAAAAAGCTTTAAAAATTCAAAGACATCTTTCAATGGTTAACTAACGCAAGGCGCGATATCAGACCTTAATATGGAACCATAATATTTAAATTGGACCAGGTATTATATTACAGGGTAATAGTGTACCCTACAACAGGAAATAATTATAGGTCAATTAGGGGGTACACTATGTATATTTTAAATAGTGCATTAAAACAAGGAAATTCGAAGACTCTTTTCTATGTTAACTAACGGCACGGTGTCGGACCTTAATATTGACCTATAATTTTTAAATTGGACCACGTATTATATTACAGGGTAATAGTGTACCCTACCACAGGAAATAATTATAGGTCAATTAGGGGGTACACAGCGTGACCCTAAAGTTTACTATGTATGCCTATGCGATATAGAGTGTTCTGAGAAGCTTAAAATGAAGAAATAAGCGTTCTAAAATGCTCTAAAAATTCAAAGACATCTTTCAATGGTTAACTAACGCAAGGCGCAATATCAGACCTTAATATTGACCTATAATTTTTAAATTGGACCACGTATTATATTACAGGGTAATAGTGTACCCTACCACAGGAAATAATTATAGGTCAATTAGGGGGTACACAGCGTGACCCTAAAGTTTACTATGTATGCCTATGCGAAATAGAGTGTTCTGAGAAGCTTAAAATGAAGAAATAAGCGTTCTAAAATGCTTTAAAAATTCAAAGACATCTTTCAATGGTTAGCTAACACAAGGCGCAATATCAGACCTTAATATTGACCTATAATTTTTAAATTGGACCACGTATTATATTACAGGGTAATAGTGTACCCTACCACAGGAAATAATTATAGGTCAATTGGTACACAGCGTGACACTAAAGTTTACTATGTATGCCTATGCGAAATAAAGAGTTCTGAGAAGCTTAAAATGAGGAAATAAGCGTTCTAAAATGCTTTAAAAATTCAAAGACATTTTTCTATGTTAACTAACGGTACGGTATCAGACCTTAATATTGACCCATAATATTTAAATTGGACCAGGTATTATATTACAGGGTAATAGTGTACCCTACCACAGGAAATAATTATAGGTCAATTAGGGGGTACACTATGTATATTTTAAATAGTGCATTAAAACAAGGAAATTCGAAGACACTTTTCTATGTTAACTAACGGCACGGTATCGGACCTTAATATTGACCTAAAATTTTTAAATTGGGCCACGTATTATATTACAGGGAGATAGTGTTCCCTACCACGGAAAATAATTATAGGTCATTTAGGGGGTACACAGTGTGACCCTAAAGGTTACTATGTATGCCTATGCGAAATAAAGTGTTCTGAGAAGCTTAAAATGAGGAAATAAGCGTTCTAAAATGCTTTAAAAATTCAAAGACATTTTTCTATGTTAACTAACGGCACGGTGTCGGACCTTAATATTGACCTATAATTTTTTAATTGGACCACGTATTATATTACAGGGTAATAGTGTACCCTACCACAGGAAATAATTATAGGTCAATTAGGGGGTACACAGCGTGACCCTAAAGTTTACTATGTATGCCTATGCGAAATAGAGTGTTCTGAGAAGCTTAAAATGAAGAAATAAGCGTTCTAAAATGCTTTAAAAATTCAAAGACATCTTTCAATGGTTAAATAACGCAAGGCGCAATATCAGACCTTAATATTGACCTATAATTTTTAAATTGGACCACGTATTATATTACAGGGTTATAGTGTACCCTATCACGTAAAATAATTATAGGTCAATTAGGGGGTACACAGCGTGACCCTCAAGTTTACTATGTATGCCTATGCGAAATAAAGTGTTCTGAGAAGCTTAAAATGAGGAAATAAGCGTTCTAAAATGATTTAAAAATTCAAAGACATTTTTCTATGTTAACTAACGGCACGGTATCGGACCTTAATATTGACCTATAATTTTTAAATTGGACCACGTATTATATTACAGGGTTATAGTGTACCCTTCCACAGGAAATAATTATTGGTCAATTAGGGGGTACACAGAGTGACCCCAAAGTTTACTATGTATGCCTATGCGAAATAAAGTGCTCTGAGAAGCTTAAAATGAGGAAATAAGCGTTCTAAAATGCTTTAAAAATTCAAAGACATTTTTCTATGTTAACTAACGGCACGGTTTCGGACCTTAATACTGACCTATAATTTTAAATTGGACCACCTATTATATTACAGGGTAATAGTGTACCCTACCACAGGAAATAATTATAGGTCATTTAGGGGGTACACTATGTATATTTTAAATAGTGCATTAAAACAAGGAAATACGAAGACACTTTTCTATGTTAACTAACGGCACGGTATCGGACCTTAATATTGACCTATAATTTTTAAATTGGACCACGTATTATATTACAGGGTTATAGTGTACCCTACCACAGGAAATAATTATAGGTCAATTAGGTAGTACACAGAGTGACCCTAAAGTTTACTATGTATGCCTATGCGAAATAAAGTGTTCTGAGAAGCTTAAAATGAAGAAATAAGCGTTCTAAAATGCTTTAAGAATTCAAAGACATCTTTCAATGGTTAACTAACGCAAGGCGCAATATCAGACCTTAATATTGACCTATAATTTTTAAATTGGACCACGTATTATATTACAGGGTTATAGTGTAACCTACCACAGGAAATAATTATAGGTCAATTAGGGGGTACACAGCGTGACCCTAAAGTTTACTATGTATGCCTATGCGAAATAAACTGTTCTGAGAAGCTTAAAATGAGGAAATAAGCGTTCTAAAATGCTTTAAAAATTCAAAGACACTTTTCTATGTTAACTAACGGCACGGTATCGGACCTTAATATTGACCTATAATTTTTAAATTGGACCACGTATTATATTACAGGGTTATAGTGTATCCTACATTAGGAAATAATTATAGATCATTTAGGGGGTACACAGCGTGACCCTAAATTTTACTATGCATGCCTATGCGAAATAGAGTGTTCTGAGAAGCTTAAAATGAAGAAATAAGCGTTCTAAAATGCTTTAAAAATTCAAAGACATCTTTCAATGGTTAACTTACGCAAGACGCGATATCAGACCTTATTATGGAACCATAATATTTAAATTGGATCAGGTATTATATTACAGGGTAATAGTGTACCCTACCACAGGAAATAATTATAGGTCAATTAGGGGATACACTATGTATATTTTAAATAGTGCATTAAAACAAGGAAATTCGAAGACACTTTTCTATGTTAACTAACGGCACGGTGTCGGACCTTAATATTGACCTATAATTTTTAAATTGGACCACGTATTATATTACAGGGTAATAGTGTACCCTACCACAGGAAATAATTATAGGTCTCTTAGGGGGTACACAGCGTGACCCTAAAGTTTACTATGTATGCCTATGCGAAATAGAGTGTTCTGAGAAGCTTAAAATGAAGAAATAAGCGTTCTAAAATGCTCTAAAAATTCAAAGACATCTTTCAATGGTTAACTAACGCAAGGCGCAATATCAGACCTTAATATTGACCTATAATTTTTAAATTGGACCACGTATTATATTACAGGGTAATATTGTTCCCTACCACGGGAAATAATTATAGGTCTCTTAGAGGGTACACAGCGTGACCCTAAAGTTTACTATGTATGCCTATGCGAAATAAAGTGTTCTGAGAAGCTTAAAATGAGGAAATAAGCGTTCTAAAATGCTTTAAAAATTCAAAGACATCTTTCAATGGTTAACTTACGCAAGGCGCGATATCAGACCTTATTATGGAACCATAATATTTAAATTGGACCAGGTATTATATTACAGGGTAATAGTGTACCCTACCACAGGAAATAATTATAGGTCAATTAGGGGATACACTATGTATATTTTAAATAGTGCATTAAAACAAGGAAATTCGAAGACACTTTTCTATGTTAACTACCGGCACGGTATCGGACCTTAATATTGACCTATAATTTTTAAATTGGACCACGTCTTATATTACAGGGTAATAGTGTACCCTACCACAGGAAATAATTATAGGTCTCTTAGGGGGTACACAGCGTGACCCTAAAGTTTACTATGTATGCCTATGCGAAATAGAGTGTTCTGAGAAGCTTAAAATGAAGAAATAAGCGTTCAAAAAAGCTTTAAAAATTCAAAGACATCTTTCAATGGTTAACTAACGCAAGGCGCGATATCAGACCTTAATATGGAACCATAATATTTAAATTGGACCAGGTATTATATTACAGGGTAATAGTGTACCCTACAACAGTAAATAATTATAGGTCAATTAGGGGGTACATTATGTATATTTTAAATAGTGCATTAAAACAAGGAAATTCGAAGACTCTTTTCTATGTTAACTAACGGCACGGTATCGGACCTTAATATTGACCTAAAATTTTTAAATTGGGCCACGTATTATATTACAGGGTGATAGTGTTCCCTACCACGGAAAATAATTATAGGTCAATTAGGGGGTACACAGTGTGACCCTAAAGGTTACTATGTATGCCTATGCGAAATAAAGTGTTCTGAGAAGCTTAAAATGAGGAAATAAGCGTTCTAAAATGCTTAAAAAATTCAAAGACATTTTTCTATGTTAACTAACGGCACGGTGTCGGACCTTAATATTGACCTATAATTTTTAAATTGGACCACGTATTATATTACAGGGTAATAGTGTACCCTACCACAGGAAATAATTATAGGTCAATTAGGGGGTACACAGCGTGACCCTAAAGTTTACTATGTATGCCTATGCGAAATAGAGTGTTCTGAGAAGCTTAAAATGAAGAAATAAGCGTTCTAAAATGCTCTAAAAATTCAAAGACATCTTTCAATGGTTAACTAACGCAAGGCGCAATATCAGACCTTAATATTGACCTATAATTTTTAAATTGGACCACGTATTATATTACAGGGTAATAGTGTACCCTACCACGGGAAATAATTATTGGTCAATTAGGGGGTACACAGAGTGACCCCAAAGTTTACTATGTATGCCTATGCGAAATAAAGTGCTCTGAGAAGCTTAAAATGAGGAAATAAGCGTTCTAAAATGCTTTAAAAATTCAAAGACATCTTTCAATGGTTAACTTACGCAAGGCGCGATATCAGACCTTATTATGGAACCATAATATTTAAATTGGACCAGGTATTATATTACAGGGTAATAGTGTACCCTACCACAGGAAATAATTATAGGTCAATTAGGGGATACACTATGTATATTTTAAATAGTGCATTAAAACAAGGAAATTCGAAGACACTTTTCTATGTTAACTACCGGCACGGTATCGGACCTTAATATTGACCTATAATTTTTAAATTGGACCACGTCTTATATTACAGGGTAATAGTGTACCCTACCACAGGAAATAATTATAGGTCTCTTAGGGGGTACACAGCGTGACCCTAAAGTTTACTATGTATGCCTATGCGAAATAGAGTGTTCTGAGAAGCTTAAAATGAAGAAATAAGCGTTCAAAAAAGCTTTAAAAATTCAAAGACATCTTTCAATGGTTAACTAACGCAAGGCGCGATATCAGACCTTAATATGGAACCATAATATTTAAATTGGACCAGGTATTATATTACAGGGTAATAGTGTACCCTACAACAGTAAATAATTATAGGTCAATTAGGGGGTACATTATGTATATTTTAAATAGTGCATTAAAACAAGGAAATTCGAAGACTCTTTTCTATGTTAACTAACGGCACGGTATCGGACCTTAATATTGACCTAAAATTTTTAAATTGGGCCACGTATTATATTACAGGGTGATAGTGTACCCTACCACGGAAAATAATTATAGGTCAATTAGGGGGTACACAGTGTGACCCTAAAGGTTACTATGTATGCCTATGCGAAATAAAGTGTTCTGAGAAGCTTAAAATGAGGAAATAAGCGTTCTAAAATGCTTTAAAAATTCAAAGACATTTTTCTATGTTAACTAACGGTACGGTATCGGACCTTAATATTGACCTATAATTTTTAAATTGGACCACGTATTATATTACAGGGTAATATTGTTCCCTACCACGGGAAATAATTATAGGTCTCTTAGGGGGTACACAGCGTGACCCTAAAGTTTACTATGTATGCCTATGCGAAATAAAGTGTTCTGAGAAGCTTAAAATGAGGAAATAAGCGTTCTAAAATGCTTTAAAAATTCAAAGACATCTTTCAATGGTTAACTTACGCAAGGCGCTATATCAGACCTTAATATGGAACCATAATATTTAAATTGGACCAGGTATTATATTACAGGGTAATAGTGTACCCTACCACAGGAAATAATTATAGGTCAATTAGGGGATACACTATGTATATTTTAAATAGTGCATTAAAACAAGGAAATTCGAAGACACTTTTCTATGTTAACTACCGGCACGGTATTGGACCTTAATATTGACCTATAATTTTTAAATTGGACCCCGTATTATATTACAGGGTTATAGTGTACCGTACCACAGGAAATAATTATATGTCAATTAGGGGGTACACAGCGTGACCCTAAAGTTTACTATGTATGCCTATGCGAAATAGAGTGTTCTGAGCAGCTTAAAATGAAGAAATAAGCGTTCAAAAAAGCTTTAAAAATTCAAAGACATCTTTCAATGGTTAACTAACGCAAGGCGCGATATCAGACCTTAATATGGAACCATAATATTTAAATTGGACCAGGTATTATATTACAGGGTAATAGTGTACCCTACAACAGGAAATAATTATAGGTCAATTAGGGGGTACACTATGTATATTTTAAATAGTGCATTAAAACAAGGAAATTCGAAGACTCTTTTCTATGTTAACTAACGGCACGGTATCGGACCTTAATATTGACCTAAAATTTTTAAATTGGGCCACGTATTATATTACAGGGTGATAGTGTTCCCTAACACGGAAAATAATTATAGGTCAATTAGGGGGTACACAGTGTGACCCTAAAGGTTACTATGTATGCCTATGCGAAATAAAGTGTTCTGAGAAGCTTAAAATGAGGAAATAAGCGTTCTAAAATGCTTAAAAAATTCAAAGACATTTTTCTATGTTAACTAACGGCACGGTGTCGGACCTTAATATTGACCTATAATTTTTAAATTGGACCACGTATTATATTACAGGGTAATAGTGTACCCTACCACAGGAAATAATTATAGGTCAATTTGGGGGTACACAGCGTGACCCTAAAGTTTACTATGTATGCCTATGCGAAATAGAGTGTTCTGAGAAGCTTAAAATGAAGAAATAAGCGTTCTAAAATGCTCTAAAAATTCAAAGACATCTTTCAATGGTTAACTAACGCAAGGCGCAATATCAGACCTTAATATTGACCTATAATTTTTAAATTGGACCACGTATTATATTACAGGGTAATAGTGTACCCTACCACGGGAAATAATTATAGGTCAATTAGGGGGTACACAGCGTGACCCTAAAGTTTACTATGTATGCCTATGCGAAATAGAGTGTTCTGAGAAGCTTAAAATGAAGAAATAAGCGTTCTAAAATGCTTTAAAAATTCAAAGACATCTTTCAATGGTTAGCTAACGCAAGGCGCAATATCAGACCTTAATATTGACCTATAATTTTTAAATTGGACCACGTATTATATTACAGGGTAATAGTGTACCCTACCACAGGAAATAATTATAGGTCAATTAGGGGGTACACTATGTATATTTTAAATAGTGCATTAAAACAAGGAAATTCGAAGACACTTTTCTATGTTAACTAACGGCACGGTATCGGACCTTAATATTGACCTATAATTTTTAAATTGGACCACGTATTATATTACAGGGTTATAGTGTACCCTTCCACAGGAAATAATTATTGGTCAATTAGGGGGTACACAGAGTGACCCCAAAGTTTACTATGTATGCCTATGCGAAATAAAGTGCTCTGAGAAGCTTAAAATGAGGAAATAAGCGTTCTAAAATGCTTTAAAAATTCAAACACATTTTTCTATGTTAACTAACGGCACGGTATCGGACCTTAATATTGACCTATAATTTTTAAATTGGACCATCTATTATATTACAGGGTAATAGTGTACCCTACCACAGGAAATAATTATAGGTCATTTAGGGGGTACACTATGTATATTTTAAATAGTGCATTAAAACAAGGAAATACGAAGACACTTTTCTATGTTAACTAACGGCACGGTATCGGACCTTAATATTGACCTATAATTTTTAAATTGTACCACGTATTATATTACAGGGTAATAGTGTACCTTATAACAGGAAATAATTATAGGTCAATTAGGTGGTACACAGCGTGACCCTAAAGTTTACTATGTATGCCTATGCGAAATAGAGTGTTCTGAGAAGCTTAAATGAAGAAATAAGCGTTCTAAAATGCTTTAAAAATTCAAAGACATCTTTCAATGGTTAACTAACGCAAGGCGCGATATCAGACCTTAATATGGAACCATAATATTTCAATTGGACCAGGTATTATATTACAGGGTACTAGTGTACCCTACAACAGAAAATAATTATAGGTCAATTAGGGGGAACACTATGTATATTTTAAATAGTGCATTAAAACAAGAAAATACGAAGACACTTTTCTATGTTAACTAACGGCACGGTATCGGACCTTAATATTGACCTATAATTTTTAAATTGGACCACGTATTATATTACAGGGTAATAGTGTACCCTACCACAGGAAATAATTATAGGTCATTTAGGGGGTACACAGCGTGACCCTAAATTTTACTATGTATGCCTATGCGAAATAGAGTGTTCTGAGATGCTTAAAATGAAGAAATAAGCGTTCTAAAATGCTTTTAAAATTCAAAGACATCTTTCAATGGTTAACTAACGCAAGGCGCAATATCAGACTTAATATTGACCCTTAATATTTAAATTGGACCAGGTATTATATTACAGGGTAATAGTGTACCCTACCACAGGAAATATATATAGGTCAACTAGGAGGTACACTATGTATATTTTAAATAGTGCATTAAAACAAGGAAATACGACGACACTTTTCTATGTTAACTAACGGCACGGTATCGGACCTTAATATTGACCTATAATTTTTAAATTGGACCACGTATTATATTACAGGGTAATAGTGTACCCTACCACAGGAAATAATTATATTTCAATTAGGGGGTACACAGCGTGACCCTAAAGTTTACTATGTATGCCTATGCGAAATAGAGTGTTCTGAGAAGCTTAAAATGAAGAAATAAGCGTTCTAAAATGCTTTAAAAATTCAAAGACATCTTTCAATGGTTAGCTAACGCAAGGCGCAATATCAGACCTTAATATTGACCTATAATTTTTAAATTGGACCACGTATTATATTACAGGGTTATAGTGTACCCTTCCACAGGAAATAATTATAGGTCAATTAGGGGGTACACAGCGTGACACTAAAGTTTACTATGTATGCCTATGCGAAATAAAGAGTTCTGAGAAGCTTAAAATGAGGAAATAAGCGTTCTAAAATGCTTTAAAAATTCAAAGACATTTTTCTATGTTAACTAACGGTACGGTATCGGACCTTAATATTGACGTATAATTTTTAAATTGGGCCACGTATTATATTACAGGGTAATATTGTTCCTTACCACGGGAAATAATTATAGGTCACTTAGGGGGTACACAGCGTGACCCTAAAGTTTACTATGTATACCTATGCGAAATAAAGTGTTCTGAGAAGCTTAAAATGAAGAAATATGCGTTCTAAAATGCTTTTAAAATTCAAAGACATCTTTCAATGGTTAACTAGCGCAAGGCGCAATATCAGACCTTAATATTGACCCATAATATTTAAATTGGACCAGGTATTATATTATAGGGTAATAGTGTACCCTACCACAGGAAATAATTATAGGTCAATTAGGGGGTACACTATGTATATTTTAAATAGTGCATTAAAACAAGGAAATTCGAAGACACTTTTCTATGTTAACTAACGGCACGGTATCGGACCTTAATATTGACCTAAAATTTTTAAATTGAACCACCTATTATATTACAGGGTTATATATTACCCTACCACGTAAAATAATTATAGGTCAATTAGGGGGTACACAGCGTGACCCTAAAGTTTACTATGTATGCGTATGCGAAATAAAGTGTTCTGAGAAGCTTAAAATGAGGAAATAAGCGTTCTAAAATGCTTTAAAAATTCAAAGACATCTTTCAATGGTTAACTTACGCAAGGCGCGATATCAGACCTTATTATGGAACCATAATATTTAAATTGGACCAGGTATTATATTACAGGGTAATAGTGTACCCTACCACAGGAAATAATTATAGGTCAATTAGGGGGTACACTATGTATATTTTAAATAGTGCATTAAAACAAGGAAATTCGAAGACACTTTTCTATGTTAACTAACGGCTCGGTATCGGACCTTAATATTGACCTATAATTTTTAAATTGGACCACGTATTATATTACAGGGTTATAGTGTACCCTACCACAGGAAATAATTATAGGTCAATTAGGGGGTACACAGCGTGACCCTAAAGTTTACTATGTATGCCTATGCGAAATAAAGTGTTCTGAGAAGCTTAAAATGAGGAAATAAGCGTTCTAAAATGCTTTAAAAATTCAAAGACATTTTTCTATGTTAACTAACGGCACGGTATCGGACCTTAATATTGACCTATAATTTTTAAATTGGACCACGTATTATATTACAGGGAAATAGTGTACCCTACGACAGGAAATAATTATAGGTCAATTAGGGGGTACAAAGCGTGACCCTAAATTTTACTATGTATGCCTATGCGAAATAGAGTGTTCTGAGATGCTTAAAATGAAGAAATAAGCGTTCTAAAATGCTTTAAAAATTCAAAGACATCTTTCAATGGTTAACTAACGCAAGGCGCGATATCAGACCTCAATATGGAACCATAATATTTAAATTGGACCAGGTATTATATTACAGGGTAATAGTGTACCCTGCCACAGGAAATAATTATAGGTCAATTAGGGGGTACACTATGTATATTTTAAATAGTGCATTAAAACAAGGAAATTCGAAGACACTTTTCTATGTTAACTAACGGCACGGTATCGGGCCTTAATATTGACCTATAATTCTTAAATTGGACCACGTATTATATTACAGGGTTATAGTGTACCCTACCACAGGAAATAATTATAGGTCAATTAGGGGGTACACAGCGTGACCCTAAAGTTTACTATGTATGCCTATGCGAAATAAAGTGTTCTGAGAAGCTTAAAATGAGGAAATAAGCGTTCTAAAATGCTTTAAAAATTCAAAGACATCTTTCAATGGTTAACTAACGCAAGGCGTAATATCAGACCTTAATATTGACCCATAATATTTAAATTGGACCAGGTATTATATTACAGGGTAATAGTGTACCCTACCACAGGAAATAATTATAGGTCAATTAGGGGGTACACTATGTATATTTTAAATAGTGCATTAAAACAAGGAAATACGAAGACACTTTTCTATGTTAACTAACGGCACGGTATCGGACCTTAATATTGACCTATAATTTTTAAATTGGACCACGTATTATATTACAGGGTTATAGTGTACCCTACCACAGGAAATAATTATAGGTCAATTAGGGGGTACACAGAGTGACCCTAAAGTTTACTATGTATGCCTATGCGAAATAAAGTGTTCTGATAAGCTTAAAATGAGGAAATAAGCGTTCTAAAATGCTTTAAAAATTCAAAGACATTTTTCTATGTTAACTAACGGCACGGTATCGGACCTTAATATTGACCTATAATTTTTAAATTGGACCACGTATTATATTACAGGGTAATAGTGTACCCTACCACAGGAAATAATTATAGGTCATTTAGGGGGTACACAGCGTGACCCTAAATTTTACTATGTATGCCTATGCGAAATAGAGTGTTCTGAGATTCTTAAAATGAAGAAATAAGCGTTCTAAAATGCTTTAAAAATTCAAAGACATCTTTCAATGGTTAACTAACGCAAGGCGCAATATCAGACCTTAATATTGACCCATAATATTTAAATTGGACCAGGTATTATATTACAGGGTAATAGTGTACCCTACCACAGGAAATAATTATAGGTCAATTAGGGGGTACACTATGTATATTTTAAATAGTGCATTAAAACAAGGAAATACGAAGACACTTTTCTATGTTAACTAACGGCACGGTATCGGACCCTAATATTGACCTATAATTTTTAAATTGGACCACGTATTATATTACAGGGTTATAGTGTACCCTACCACAGGAAATAATTATAGGTCAATTAGGGGGTACGCAGAGTGACCCTAAAGTTTACACTGTATGCCTATGCGAAATAAAGTGTTCTGAGAAGCTTAAAATAAGGAAATAAGCGTTCTAAAATGCTTTAAAAATTCAAAGACATTTTTCTATGTTAACTAACGGCACGGTATCGGACCTTAATATTGACCTATAATTTTTAAATTGGACCACGTATTATATTACAGGGTAATAGTGTACCCTACCACAGGAAATAATTATAGGTCATTTAGGGGGTACACAGCGTGACCCTAAATTTTACTATGTATGCCTATGCGAAATAGAGTGTTCTGAGATGCTTAAAATGGAGAAATAAGCGTTCTAAAATTCTTTAAAAATTCAAAGACATCTTTCAATGGTTAACTAACGCAAGGCGCAATATCAGACCTTAATATTGACCCATAATATTTAAATTGGACCAGGTATTATATTACAGGGTAATAGTGTACCCTACCACAGGAAATAATAATAGGTCAATTAGGGGGTACACTATGTATATTTTAAATAGTGCATTAAAACAAGGAAATACGAAGACACTTTTCTATGTAAACTAACGGCACGGTATCGGACCTTAATATTGACCTATAATTTTTAAATTGGACCACGTATTATATTACAGGGTTATAGAGCACCCTAAAACAGGAAATAATTATAGGTCAATAAGGGGTACGCAGAGTGACCCTAAAGTTTACTATGTATGCCTATGCGAAATAAAGTGTTCTGAGAAGCTTAAAATGAGGAAATAAGCGTTCTAAAATGCTTTAAAAATTCAAAGACATTTTTCTATGTTAACTAACGGCACGGTATCGGACCTTAATATTGACCTATAATTTTTAAATTGGACCACCTATTATATTACAGGGTAATAGTGTACCCTACCACAGGAAATAATTATATGTCAATTAGGGGGTACACAGCGTGACCCTAAAGTTTACTATGTATGCCTATGCGAAATAGAGTGTTCTGAGATTCTTAAAATGAAGAAATAAGCGTTCTAAAATGCTTTAAAAATTCAAAGACATCTTTCAATGGTTAACTAACGCAAGGCGCAATATCAGACCTTAATATTGACCCATAATATTTAAATTGGACCAGGTATTATATTACAGGGTAATAGTGTACCCTACCACAGGAAATAATTATAGGTCAATTAGGGGGTACACTATGTATATTTTAAATAGTGCATTAAAACAAGGAAATACGAAGACACTTTTCTATGTTAACTAACGGCACGGTATCGGACCCTAATATTGACCTATAATTTTTAAATTGGACCACGTATTATATTACAGGGTTATAGTGTACCCTACCACAGGAAATAATTATAGGTCAATTAGGGGGTACGCAGAGTGACCCTAAAGTTTACACTGTATGCCTATGCGAAATAAAGTGTTCTGAGAAGCTTAAAATAAGGAAATAAGCGTTCTAAAATGCTTTAAAAATTCAAAGACATTTTTCTATGTTAACTAACGGCACGGTATCGGACTTTAATATTGACCTATAATTTTTAAATTGGACCACGTATTATATTACAGGGTAATAGTGTACCCTACCACAGGAAATAATTATAGGTCATTTAGGGGGTACACAGCGTGACCCTAAATTTTACTATGTATGCCTATGCGAAATAGAGTGTTCTGAGATGCTTAAAATGGAGAAATAAGCGTTCTAAAATTCTTTAAAAATTCAAAGACATCTTTCAATGGTTAACTAACGCAAGGCGCAATATCAGACCTTAATTTTGACCCATAATATTTAAATTGGACCAGGTATTATATTACAGGGTAATAGTGTACCCTACCACAGGAAATAATAATAGGTCAATTAGGGGGTACACTATGTATATTTTAAATAGTGCATTAAAACAAGGAAATACGAAGACACTTTTCTATGTAAACTAACGGCACGGTATCGGACCTTAATATTGACCTATAATTTTTAAATTGGACCACGTATTATATTACAGGGTTATAGAGCACCCTAAAACAGGAAATAATTATAGGTCAATAAGGGGTACGCAGAGTGACCCTAAAGTTTACTATGTATGCCTATGCGAAATAAAGTGTTCTGAGAAGCTTAAAATGAGGAAATAAGCGTTCTAAAATGCTTTAAAAATTCAAAGACATTTTTCTATGTTAACTAACGGCACGGTATCGGACCTTAATATTGACCTATAATTTTTAAATTGGACCACCTATTATATTACAGGGTAATAGTGTACCCTACCACAGGAAATAATTATATGTCAATTAGGGGGTACACAGCGTGACCCTAAAGTTTACTATGTATGCCTATGCGAAATAGAGTGTTCTGAGAAGCTTAAAATGAAGAAATAAGCGTTCTAAAATGCTTTAAAAATTCAAAGACATCTTTCAATGGTTAACTAACGCAAGGCGCGATATCAGACCTCAATATGGAACCATAATATTTAAATTGGACCAGGTATTATATTACAGGGTAATAGTGTACCCTACCACAGGAAATAATTATAGGTCAATTAGGGGGTACACTATGTATATTTTAAATAGTGCATTAAAACAAGGAAATTCGAAGACACTTTTCTATGTTAACTAACGGCACGGTATCGGACCTTAATATTGACCTATAATTTTTAAATTGGACCACGTATTATATTACAGGGTTATAGTGTACCCTACCACAGGAAATAATTATAGGTCAATTAGGGGGTACACAGCGTGACCCTAAAGTTTACTATGTATGCCTATGCGAAATAAAGTGTTCTGAGAAGCTTAAAATGAGGAAATAAGCGTTCTAAAATGCTTTAAAAATTCAAAGACATCTTTCAATGGTTAACTAACGCAAGGCGTAATATCAGACCTTAATATTGACCCATAATATTTAAATTGGACCAGGTATTATATTACAGGGTAATAGTGTACCCCACCACAGGAAATAATTATAGGTCAATTAGGGGGTACACTATGTATATTTTAAATAGTGCATTAAAACAAGGAAATACGAAGACACTTTTCTATGTTAACTAACGGCACGGTATCGGACCTAAATATTGACCTATAATTTTTAAATTGGACCACGTATTATATTACAGGGTTATAGTGTACCCTACCACAGGAAATAGTTATAGGTCAATTAGGGGGTACACAGCGTGACCCTAAAGTTTACTATGTATGCCTATGCGAAATAAAGTGTTCTGATAAGCTTAAAATGAGGAAATAAGCGTTCTAAAATGCTTTAAAAATTCAAAGACATCTTTCAATGGTTAACTAACGCAAGGCGCAATATCAGACCTTAATATTGACCCATAATATTTAAATTGGACCAGGTATTATATTACAGGGTAATAGTGTACCCTACCACAGGAAATAATTATAGGTCAGTTAGGGGGTACACTATGTATATTTTAAATAGTGCATTAAAACAAGGAAATACGAAGACACTTTTCTATGTTAACTAACGGCACAGTATCGGACCTTAATATTGACCTATAATTTTTAAATTGGACCACGTATTATATTACAGGGTTATAGTGTACCCTACCACAGGAAATAATTATAGGTCAATTAGGGGGTACACAGAGTGACCCTAAAGTTTACTATGTATGCCTATGCGAAATAAAGTGTTCTGAGAAGCTTAAAATGAGGAAATAAGCGTTCTAAAATGCTTTAAAAATTCAAAGACATTTTTCTATGTTAACTAACGGCACGGTATCGGACCTTAATATTGACCTATAATTTTTAAATTGGACCACCTATTATATTACAGGGTAATAGTGTACCCTACCACAGGAAATAATTATAGGTCATTTAGGGGGTACACAGCGTGACCCTAAATTTTACTATGTATGCCTATGCGAAATAGAGTGTTCTGAGATGCTTAAAATGGAGAAATAAGCGTTCTAAAATTCTTTAAAAATTCAAAGACATCTTTCAATGGTTAACTAACGCAAGGCGCAATATCAGACCTTAATATTGACCCATAATATTTAAATTGGACCAGGTATTATATTACAGGGTAATAGTGTACCCTACCACAGGAAATAATTATAGGTCAATTAGGGGGTATACTATGTATATTTTAAATAGTGCATTAAAACAAGGAAATACGAAGACACTTTTCTATGTAAACTAACGGCACGGTATCGGACCTTAATATTGACCTATAATTTTTAAATTTGGCCACGTATTATATTACAGGGTTATAGTGTACCCTACCACAGGAAATAATTACAGGTCAATTAGGGGGTACGCAGAGTGACCCTAAAGTTTACTATGTATGCCTATGCGAAATAAAGTGTTCTGAGAAGCTTAAAATGAGGAAATAAGCGTTCTAAAATGCTTTAAAAATTCAAAGTCATTTTTCTATAATAACTAACGGCACGGTATCGGACCTTAATATTGACCTATAATTTTTAAATTGGACCACCTATTATATTACAGGGTAATAGTGTACCCTACCACAGGAAATAATTATAGGTCAATTAGGGGGTACACAGCTTGACCCTAAAGTTTATTATGTATGCCTATGCGAAATAAAGTGTTCTGAGAAGCTTAAAATGAAGAAATAAGCGTTCTAAAATGCTTAAAAAATTCAAAGACATCTTTCAATGGTTAACTAACGCAAGGCGCAATATCAGACCTTAATATTGACCCATAATATTTAAATTGGACCAGGTATTATATTACAGGGTAATAGTGTACCCTACCACAGGAAATAATTATAGGTCAATTAGGGGGTACACTATGTATATTTTAAATAGTGCATTAAAACAAGGAAATACGAAGACACTTTTCTATGTTAACTAACGGCACGGTATCGGACCTTAATATTGACCTATAATTTTTAAATTGGACCACGTATTATATTACAGAGTTATAGTGTACCCTACCACAGGAAATAATTATAGGTCAATTAGGGGGTACGCAGAGTGACCCTAAAGTTTACTATGTATGCCTATGCGAAATAAAGTGTTCTGAGAAGCTTAAAATGAGGAAATAAGCGTTCTAAAATGCTTTAAAAATTCAAAGACATTTTTCTATGTTAACTAACGGCACGGTATCGGACCTTAATACTGACCTATAATTTTTAAATTTGACCACCTATTATATTACAGGGTAATAGTGTACCCTACCACAGGAAATAATTATAGGTCATTTAGGGGGCACACTATGTATATTTTAAATAGTGCATTAAAACAAGGAAATACGAAGACACTTTTCTATGTTAACTAACGGCACGGTATCGGACCTTAATATTGACCTATAATTTTTAAATTGTACCACGTATTATATTACAGGGTAATAGTGTACCTTACCACAGGAAATAATTATAGGTCAATTAGGTGGTACACAGCGTGACCCTAAAGTTTACTATGTATGCCTATGCGAAATAAAGTGTTCTGAGAAGCTTAAAATGAAGAAATAAGCGTTCTAAAATGCTTTAAAAATTCAAAGACATCTTTCAATGGTTAACTAACGGCACGGTATCGGACCTTAATATTGACCTATAATTTTTAAATTGGACAACCTATTATATTACAGGGTAATAGTGTACCCTACCACAGGAAATAATTATAGGTCAATTAGGGGGTACACAGCGTGACCCTAAAGTTTACTATGTATGCCTATGCGAAATAAAGTGTTCTAAGAAGCTTAAAATGAAGAAATAAGCGTTCTAAAATGCTTTAAAAATTCAAAGACATCTTTCAATGGTTAACTAACGCAAGGCGCGATATCAGACCTTAATATGGAACCATAATATTTCAATTCGACCAGGTATTATATTACAGGGTAATAGTGTACCCTACAACAGGAAATAATTATAGGTCAATTAGGGGGTACACTATGTATATTTTAAATAGTGCATTAAAACAAGGAAATACGAAGACACTTTTCTATGTTAACTAACGGCACGGTATCGGACCTTAATATTGACCTATAATTTTTAAATTGGACCACGTATTATATTACAGGGTTATAGTGTACCATACCACAGGAAATAATTATAGGTCAATTAGGGGGTACACAGAGTGACCCTAAAGTTTACTATGTATGCCTATGCGAAATAGAGTGTTCTGAGATGCTTAAAATGAAGAAATAAGCGTAGTAAAATGCTTTAAAAATTCAAAGACATCTTTCAATGGATAACTAGCGCAAGGCGCAATATCAGACCTTAATATTGACCCATAATATTTAAATTGGACCAGGTATTATATTACAGGGTAATAGTGTACCCTACCACAGGAAATAATTATAGGTCAATTAGGGGGTACACTATGTATATTTTAAATAGTGCATTAAAACAAGGAAATACGAAGACACTTTTCTATGTTAACTAACGGCACGGTATCGGACCTTAATATGGACCTATAATTTTTAAATTGGACCACGTATTATATTACAGGGTAATAGTGTACCCTACCACAGGAAATAATTATAGGTCAATTAGGGGATACACAGTGTGACCCTAAAGTTTACTATGTATGCCTATGCGAAATAAAGTGTTCTGAGAAGCTTAAAATGAGGAAATAAGCGTTCTAAAATGCTTTAAAAATTCAAAGACACTTTTCTATGTTAACTAACGGCACGGTATCGGACCTTAATATTGACGTATAATTTTTAAATTCGACCACGTATTATATTACAGGGTAATTGTGTACCCTAACACAGGAAATAATTATAGGTCATTTAGGGAGTACACAGCGTGACCCTAAATTTTACTATGTATGCCTATGCGAAATAGAGTGTTCTGAGAAGCTTAAAATGAAGAAATAAGCGTTGTAAAATGCTTTAAAAATTCAAAGACATCTTTCAATGGTTAACTAGCGCAAGGCGCAATATCAGACCTTAATATTGACCCATAATATTTAAATTGGACCAGGTATTATATTACAGGGTAATAGTGTACCCTACCACAGGAAATAATTATAGGTCAATTAGGGGGTACACTATGTATATTTTAAATAGTGCATTAAAACAAGGAAATACGAAGACACTTTTCTATGTTAACTAACGGCACGGTATCGGACCTTAATATGGACCTATAATTTTTAAATTGGACCACGTATTATATTACAGGGTAATAGTGTACCCTACCACAGGAAATAATTATAGGTCAATTAGGGGATACACAGTGTGACCCTAAAGTTTACTATGTATGCCTATGCGAAATAAAGTGTTCTGAGAAGCTTAAAATGAGGAAATAAGCGTTCTAAAATGCTTTAAAAATTCAAAGACACTTTTCTATGTTAACTAACGGCACGGTATCGGACCTTAATATTGACCTATAATTTTTAAATTGGACCACGTATTATATTATAGGGTAATAGTGTACCCTACCACAGGAAATAATTATAGGTCAATTAGGGGGTACACAGCGTGACCCTAAAGTTTACTATGTATGCCTATGCGAAATAGAGTGTTCTGAGAAGCTTAAAATGAAGAAATAAGCGTTCTAAAATGCTTTAAAAATTCAAAGACATCTTTCAATGGTTAACTAACGCTAGGCGCAATATCAGACCTTAATATTGACCCATAATATTTAAATTGGACCAGGTATTATATTACAGGGTAATAGTGTACCCTACCACAGGAAATAATTATAGGTCAATTAGGGGGTACACTATGTATATTTTAAATAGTGCATTAAAACAAGGAAATTCGAAGACACTTTTCTATGTTAACTAACGGCACGGTATCGGACCTTAATATTGACCTATAATTTTTAAATTGGACCACGTATTATATTACAGGGTAATAGTGTACCCTACCGCAGGAAATAATTATAGGTCAATTAGGGGGTACACTATGTATATTTCAAATAGTGCATTAAAACAAGGAAATACGAAGACACTTTTCTATGTTAACTAACGGCACGGTATCGGACCTTAATATTGACCTATAATTTTTAAATTGGACCACGTATTATATTACAGGGTAATAGTGTACCCTACCACAGGAAATAATTATAGGTCAATTATGGGATACACAGTGTGACCCTAAAGTTTACTATGTATGCCTATGCGAAATAAACTGTTCTGAGAAGCTTAAAATGAGGAAATAAGCGTTCTAAAATGCTTTAAAAATTCAAAGACACTTTTCTATGTTAACTAACGGCACGGTATCGGACCTTAATATTGACCTATAATTTTTAAATTGGACCACGTATTATATTACAGGGTTATAGTGTATCCTACATTAGGAAATAATTATAGATCATTTAGGGGGTACACAGCGTGACCCTAAATTTTACTATGCATGCCTATGCGAAATAGAGTGTTCTGAGAAGCTTAAAATGAAGAAATAAGCGTTCTAAAATGCTTTAAAAATTCAAAGACATTTTTCAATGTTAACTAACGGCACGGTATCGGACCTTAATATTGACTTATAATTTTTAAATTGGACCACGTATTATATTACAGGTTAATAGTGTACCCTACCACAGGAAATAATTATAGGTCTATTAGGGGGTACACTATGTATATTTTAAATAGTGCATTAAAACAAGGAAATTCGAAGACACTTTTCTATGTTAACTAACGGCACGGTATCGGACCTTAATATTGACCTATAATTTTTAAATTGGACCACGTATTATATTACAGGGTTATAGTGTATCCTACCACAGGAAATAATTATAGGTCAATTAGGGGTTACACAGTGTGACCCTAAAGTTTACTATGTATGCCTATGCGAAATAAAGTGTTCTGAGAAGCTTAAAATGAGGAAATAAGCGTTCTAAAATGCTTTAAAAATTCAGACATTTTTCAATGTTAACTAACGTTATGGTATCGGACCTTAATATTGACCTATAATTTTTAAATTGGACCACGTATTATATTACAGGGTAATAGTGTACCCTACCACAGGAAATAGTTATAGATCATTTAGGGGGTACACAGCGTGACTCTAAATTTTACTATGCATGCCTATGCGAAATAGAGTGTTCTGAGAAGCTTAAAATGAAGAAATAAGCGTTCTAAAATGCTTTAAAAATTCAAAGACATCTTTCAATGGTTAACTAACGCAAGGCGCAATATCAGACCTTAATATTGACCCATAATATTTAAATTGGACCAGGTATTATATTACAGGGTAATAGTGTACCCTACCACAGGAAATAATTATAGGTCAATTAGGGGGTCCACTATGTATATTTTAAATAGTGCATTAAAACAAGGAAATACGAAGACACTTTTCTATGTTAACTAACGGCACGGTATCGGACCTTAATATTGACCAATAATTTTTAAATTGGACCACGTATTATATTACAGGGTAATAGTGTACCCTACCACAGGAAATAATTATAGGTCAATTAGGGGGTACACAGCGTGACCCTAAAGTTTACTATGTATGCCTATGAGAAATAAAGTGTTCTGAGAAGCTTAAAATGAGGAAATAAGCGTTCTAAAATGCTTTAAAAATTCAGACATTTTTCAATGTTAACTAACGTTATGGTATCGGACCTTAATATTGACCTATAATTTTTAAATTGGACCACGTATTATATTACAGGGTAATAGTGTACCCTACCACAGGAAATAGTTATAGATCATTTAGGGGGTACACAGCGTGACTCTAAATTTTACTATGCATGCCTATGCGAAATAGAGTGTTCTGAGAAGCTTAAAATGAAGAAATAAGCGTTCTAAAATGCTTTAAAAATTCAAAGACATCTTTCAATGGTTAACTAACGCAAGGCGCAATATCAGACCTTAATATTGACCCATAATATTTAAATTGGACCAGGTATTATATTACAGGGTAATAGTGTACCCTACCACAGGAAATAATTATAGGTCAATTAGGGGGTCCACTATGTATATTTTAAATAGTGCATTAAAACAAGGAAATACGAAGACACTTTTCTATGTTAACTAACGGCACGGTATCGGACCTTAATATTGACCAATAATTTTTAAATTGGACCACGTATTATATTACAGGGTAATAGTGTACCCTACCACAGGAAATAATTATAGGTCAATTAGGGGGTACACAGCGTGACCCTAAAGTTTACTATGTATGCCTATGAGAAATAAAGTGTTCTGAGAAGCTTAAAATGAGGAAATAAGCGTTCTAAAATGCTTTAAAAATTCAAAGACACATTTTTATGTTAACTAACGGCACGGTATAGGACCTTAATATTGACCTATAATTTTTAAATTGGACCACGTATTATATTACAGGGTAATAGTGTACCCTAAAACCGGAAATAATTATAGGTCAATTAGGGGGAACACAGCGTGACCCTAAAGTTTACTATGTATGCCTGTGCGAAATAGAGTGTTCTGAGAAGCTAAAATGAAGAAATAAGCGTTCTAAAATGCTTTAAAAATTCAAAGACATCTTTCAATGGTTAACTAACGCAAGGCGCGATATCAGACCTTAATATGGAACCATAATATTTAAATTGGACCTGGTATTATATTATAGGGTAATAGTGTACCCTACCACAGGAAATAATTATAGGTCAATTAGGGGGTACACTATGTATATTTTAAATAGTGCATTAAAACAAGGAAATACAAAGACACTTTTCTATGTTAACTAACGGCACGGTATCGGACCTTAATATTGACCTATAATTTTTCAATTGGACCACGTATTATATTACAGGGAAATAGTGTACCCTAAAACAGGAAATAATTATAGGTCAATTAGGGGGTACACAGCGTGACCCTAAAGTTTACTATGTATGCCTATGCGAAATAGAGTGTTCTGAGAAGCTTAAAATGAAGAAATATGCGTTCTAAAATGCTTTAAAAATTCAAAGACATCTTTCAATGGTTAACTAACGCAAGTCGCAATATCAGACCTTAATATTGACCCATATTATTTAAATTGGACCAGGTATTATATTACAGGGTAATAGTGTACCCTACAACAGGAAATAATTATAGGTCAATTAGGGGGTACACTATGTATATTTTAAATAGTGCATTAAAACAAGGAAATTCGAAGACACTTTTCTATGTTAACTAACGGCACGTTATCGGACCTTAATATTGACCTATAATTTTTAAATTGGATCACGTATTATATTACAGGGTAATAGTGTACCCTACCACAGGAAATAATTATAGGTCAATTAGGGGGTAAACAGCGTGACCCTAAAGTTTACTATGTATGCCTATGCGAAATAGAGTGTTCTGAGAAGCTTAAAATGAAGAAATAAGCGTTCTAAAATGCTTTAAAAATTCAAAGACATCTTTCAATGGTTAACTAACGCAAGGCGCGATATCAGACCTTAATATGGAACCATAATATTTAAATTGGACCAGGTATTATATTATAGGGTAATAGTGTACCCTACAACAGGAAATAATTATAGGTCAATTAGGGGGTACACTATGTATATTTTAAATAGTGCATTAAAACAAGGAAATTCGAAGACTCTTTTCTATGTTAATTAACGGCACGGTATCGGAGCTTAATATTGACCTATAATTTTTAAATTGGACCACGTATTATATTACAGGGTAATAGTGTACCCTACCTCAGGAAATAATTATAGGTCATTTAGGGGGTACACAGCGTGACCCTAAATTTTACTATGTATGCCTATGTGAAATAGAGTGTTCTGAGAAGCTTAAAATGAAGAAATAAGCTTTCTAAAATGCTTTAAAAATTCAAAGACATCTTTCAATGGTTAACTAACGCAAGGCGCAATATCAGACCTTAATATTGACCCATAATATTTAAATTGGACCAGGTATTATATAACAGGGTAATAGTGTACCCTACCACAGGAAATAATTATAGGTCAATTAGGGGGTACACTATGTATATTTTAAATAGTGCATTAAAACAAGGAAATTCGAAGACACTTTTCTATGTTAACTAACGGCACGGTATCGGACCTTAATATTGACCTATAATTTTTAAATTGGACCACGTATTATATTACAGGGTAATAGTGTACCCTACCGCAGGAAATAATTATAGGTCAATTAGGGGGTACACTACGTATATTTTAAATAGTGCATTAAAACAAGGAAATACGAAGACACTTTTCTATGTTAACTAACGGCACGGTATCGGACCTTAATATTGACCTATAATTTTTAAATTGGACTACGTATTATATTACAGGGTAATAGTGTACCCTACCACAGGAAATAATTATAGGTCAATTAGGGGATACACAGTGTGACCCTAAAGTTTACTATGTATGCCTATGCGAAATAAACTGTTCTGAGAAGCTTAAAATGAGGAAATAAGCGTTCTAAAATGCTTTAAAAATTCAAAGACACTTTTCTATGTTAACTAACGGCACGGTATCGGACCTTAATATTGACCTATAATTTTTAAATTGGACCACGTATTATATTACAGGGTTATAGTGTATCCTACATTAGGAAATAATTATAGATCATTTAGGGGGTACACAGCGTGACCCTAAATTTTACTATGCATGCCTATGCGAAATAGAGTGTTCTGAGAAGCTTAAAATGAAGAAATAAGCGTTCTAAAATGCTTTAAAAATTCAAAGACATTTTTCAATGTTAACTAACGGCACGGTATCGGACCTTAATATTGACTTATAATTTTTAAATTGGACCACGTATTATATTACAGGTTAATAGTGTACCCTACCACAGGAAATAATTATAGGTCTATTAGGGGGTACACTATGTATATTTTAAATAGTGCATTAAAACAAGGAAATTCGAAGACACTTTTCTATGCTAACTAACGGCACGGTATCGGACCTTAATATTGACCTATAATTTTTAAATTGGACCACGTATTATATTACAGGGTTATAGTGTATCCTACCACAGGAAATAATTATAGGTCAATTAGGGGTTACACAGCGTGACCCTAAAGTTTACTATGTATGCCTATGCGAAATAAAGTGTTCTGAGAAGCTTAAAATGAGGAAATAAGCGTTCTAAAATGCTTTAAAAATTCAGTCATTTTTCAATGTTAACTAACGGCATGGTATCGGACCTTAATATTGACCTATAATTTTTAAATTGGACCACGTATTATATTACAGGGTAATAGTGTACCCTACCACAGGAAATAGTTATAGATCATTTAGGGGGTACACAGCGTGACTCTAAATTTTACTATGCATGCCTATGCGAAATAGAGTGTTCTGAGAAGCTTAAAATGAAGAAATAAGCGTTCTAAAATGCTTTAAAAATTCAAAGACATCTTTCAATGGTTAACTAACGCAAGGCGCAATATCAGACCTTAATATTGACCCATAATATTTAAATTGGACCAGGTATTATATTACAGGGTAATAGTGTACCCTACCACAGGAAATAATTATAGGTCAATTAGGGGGTCCACTATGTATATTTTAAATAGTGCATTAAAACAAGGAAATACGAAGACACTTTTCTATGTTAACTAACGGCACGGTATCGGACCTTAATATTGACCAATAATTTTTAAATTGGACCACGTATTATATTACAGGGTAATAGTGTACCCTACCACAGGAAATAATTATAGGTCAATTAGGGGGTACACAGCGTGACCCTAAAGTTTACTATGTATGCCTATGAGAAATAAAGTGTTCTGAGAAGCTTAAAATGAAGAAATAAGCGTTCTAAAATGCTTTAAAAATTCAAAGACACATTTTTATGTTAACTAACGGCACGGTATAGGACCTTAATATTGACCTATAATTTTTAAATTGGACCACGTATTATATTACAGGGTAATAGTGTACCCTAAAACCGGAAATAATTATAGGTCAATTAGGGGGAACACAGCGTGACCCTAAAGTTTACTATGTATGCCTGTGCGAAATAGAGTGTTCTGAGAAGCTAAAATGAAGAAATAAGCGTTCTAAAATGCTTTAAAAATTCAAAGACATCTTTCAATGGTTAACTAACGCAAGGCGCGATATCAGACCTTAATATGGAACCATAATATTTAAATTGGACCTGGTATTATATTATAGGGTAATAGTGTACCCTACCACAGGAAATAATTATAGGTCAATTAGGGGGTACACTATGTATATTTTAAATAGTGCATTAAAACAAGGAAATACAAAGACACTTTTCTATGTTAACTAACGGCACGGTATCGGACCTTAATATTGACCTATAATTTTTCAATTGGACCACGTATTATATTACAGGGAAATAGTGTACCCTAAAACAGGAAATAATTATAGGTCAATTAGGGGGTACACAGCGTGACCCTAAAGTTTACTATGTATGCCTATGCGAAATAGAGTGTTCTGAGAAGCTTAAAATGAAGAAATATGCGTTCTAAAATGCTTTAAAAATTCAAAGACATCTTTCAATGGTTAACTAACGCAAGGCGCAATATCAGACCTTAATATTGACCCATATTATTTAAATTGGACCAGGTATTATATTACAGGGTAATAGTGTACCCTACAACAGGAAATAATTATAGGTCAATTAGGGGGTACACTATGTATATTTTAAATAGTGCATAAAAACAAGGAAATTCGAAGACACTTTTCTATGTTAACTAACTGCACGTTATCGGACCTTAATATTGACCTATAATTTTTAAATTGGATCACGTATTATATTACAGGGTAATAGTGTACCCTACCACAGGAAATAATTATAGGTCAATTAGGGGGTAAACAGCGTGACCCTAAAGTTTACTATGTATGCCTATGCGAAATAGAGTGTTCTGAGAAGCTTAAAATGAAGAAATAAGCGTTCTAAAATGCTTTAAAAATTCAAAGACATCTTTCAATGGTTAACTAACGCAAGGCGCGATATCAGACCTTAATATGGAACCATAATATTTAAATTGGACCAGGTATTATATTATAGGGTAATAGTGTACCCTACAACAGGAAATAATTATAGGTCAATTAGGGGGTACACTATGTATATTTTAAATAGTGCATTAAAACAAGGAAATTCGAAGACTCTTTTCTATGTTAATTAACGGCACGGTATCGGAGCTTAATATTGACCTATAATTTTTCAATTGGACCACGTATTATATTACAGGGTAATAGTGTACCCTACCTCAGGAAATAATTATAGGTCATTTAGGGGGTACACAGCGTGACCCTAAATTTTACTATGTATGCCTATGCGAAATAGAGTGTTCTGAGAAGCTTAAAATGAAGAAATAAGCTTTCTAAAATGCTTTAAAAATTCAAAGACATCTTTCAATGGTTAACTAACGCAAGGCGCAATATCAGACCTTAATATTGACCCATAATATTTAAATTGGACCAGGTATTATATTACAGGGTAATAGTGTACCCTACCACAGGAAATAATTATAGGTCAATTAGGGGGTACACAGCGTGACCCTAAATTTTACTATTCATGCCTATGCGAAATAGAGTGTTCTGAGAAGCTTAAATTGAAGAAATAAGCGTTCTAAAATGCTTTAAAAATTCAAAGACATCTTTCAATGGTTAACTAACGCAAGGCGAAATATCAGACCTTAATATTGACCCATAATATTTAAATTGGACCAGGTATTATATTACAGGGTAATAGTGTACCCTACCACAGGAAATAATTATAGGTCAATTAGGGGGTACACTATGTATATTTTAAATAGTACATTAAAACAAGGAAATTCGAAGACTCTTTTCTATGTTAACTAACGGCACGGTATCGGAGCTTAATATTGACCTATAATTTTTAAATTGGACCACGTATTATATTACAGGGTAATAGTGTATCCTACCACAGGAAATAATTATAGGTCATTTAGGGGGTACACAGCGTGACCCTAAATTTTACTATGTATGCCTATGCGAAATAGAGTGTTCTGAGAAGCTTGAAATTAAGAAATAAGCGTTCTAAAATGCTTTAAAAATTCAGACATTTTTCAATGTTAACTAACGGCACGGTATCGAACCTTAATATTGACCTATAATTTTTAAATTGGACCACGTATTATAATACAGGGTAATAGTGTACCCTAAAACCGGAAATAATTATAGGTCAATTAGGGGGAACACAGCGTGACCCTAAAGTTTACTATGGATGCCTATGCGAAATAGAGTGTTCTGAGAAGCTTAAAATGAAGAAATAAGCGTTCTAAAATGCTTTAAAAATTCAAAGACAACTTTCAATGGTTAACTAACGCTAGGCGCAATATCAGACCTTAATATTGACCCATATTTTTTAAATTGGACCAGGTATTATATTACAGGGTAATAGTGTACCCTACCACAGGAAATAATTATAGGTCTATTAGGGGGTACACTATGTATATTTTAAATAGTGCATTAAAACAAGGAAATACGAAAACACTTTTCTATGTTAACTAACGGCACGGTAACGGACCTTAATATTGACCTATAATTTTTAAATTGGACCACGTATTATATAACAGGGTAATAGTGTACCCTACCACAGGAAATAATTATAGGTCAATTAGGGGGTACACAGCGTGACCCCAAAGTTTACTATGTATGCCAATGCGAAATAGAGAGTTCTGAGAAGCTTAAAGTGAAGAAATAAGGGTTTTAAAATGCTTTAAAAATTCAAAGACATCTTTCAATGGTTAACTAACGCAAGGCGCAATATCAGACCTTAATATTGACCCATATTATTTAAATTGGACCAGGTATTATATTACAGGGTAATAGTGTACCCTACCACAGGAAATAATTATAGGTCTATTAGGGGGTACACTATGTATATTTTAAATAGTACATTAAAACAAGGAAATTCGAAGACTCTTTTCTATGTTATCTAACGGCACGGTATCGGAGCTTAATATTGAATCATAATATTTAAATTGGACCACGTATTATATTACAGGGTAATAGTGTACCCTACCACAGGAAATAATTATAGGTCAATTAGGGGGTACACAGCGTGACCCTAAAGTTTACTATGTATGCCTATGAGAAATAAAGTGTTCTGAGAAGCTTAAAATGAAGAAATAAGCGTTCTAAAATGCTTTAAAAATTCAGACATTTTTCAATGTTAACTAACGGCACGGTATCGGACCTTAATATTGACCCATAATATTTAAATTGGACCAGGTATTATATTACAGGGTAATAGTGTACCCTACCACAGGAAATAATTATAGGTCTATTAGGGGGTACACTATGTATATTTTAAATAGTTCATTAAAACAAGGAAATACGAAGACACTTTTCTATGTTAACTAACGGCACGGTATCGGACCTTAATATTGACCTATAATTTTTAAATTGAACCACGTATTATATTACAGGGTTATAGTGTACCCTACCACAGGAAATAATTATAGGTCAATTAGGGGGTACACAGAGTGAACCTAAAGTTTACTATGTATGCCTATGCGAAATAGAGTGTTCTGAGATGAAGAAATAAGCGTTCTAAAATGCTTTAAAAATTCAAAGACATCTTTCAATGGTTAACTAACGCAAGGCGCAATATCAGACCTTAATATTGACCCATAATATTTAAATTGGACCAGGTATTATATTACAGGGTAATAGTGTACCCTACCACAGGAAATAATTATAGGTCAATTAGGGGGTACACTATGTATATTTTAAATAGTGCATTAAAACAAGGAAATACGAAGACACTTTTCTATGTTAACTAACGGCACGGTATCGGACCTTAATATTGACCTATAATTTTTAAATTGGACCAGGTATTATATTACAGGGTTATAGTGTACCCTACCACAGGAAATAATTATAGGTCAATTAGGGGGTACGCAGAGTGACCCAAAAGTTTACTATGTCTGCCTATGCGAAATAAAGTGTTCTGAGAAGCTTAAAATGAGGAAATAAGCGTTCTAAAATGCTTTAAAAATTCAAAGACATTTTTCTATGTTAACTAACGGCACGGTATCGGACCTTAATATTGACCTATAATTTTTAAATTGGACCACCTATTATATTACAGGGTAATAGTGTTCCCTACCACAGGAAATAATTATAGGTCAATTAGGGGGTACACAGCGTGACCCTAAAGTTTACTATGTATGCCTATGCGAAATAAAGTGTTCCGAGAAGCTTAAAATGAAGAAATAAGCGTTCTAAAATGCTTTAAAAATTCAAAGACATCTTTCAATGGTTAACTAACGCAAGGCGCAATATCAAACCTTAATATTGACCCATAATATTTAAATTGGACCAGGTATTATATTACAGGGTAATAGTGTACCCTACCAAAGGAAATAATTATAGGTCAATTAGGGGGTACACAGCGTGACCCTAAAGTTTACTATGTATGCCTATGCGAAATAAAGTGTTCTGAGAAGCTTAAAATGAGGAAATAAGCGTTCTAAAATGCTTTAAAAATTCAAAGACATCTTTCAATGGTTAACTAACGCAAGGCGCAATATCAGACCTTAATATTGACCCATAATATTTAACTTGAACCAGGTATTATATCACAGGGTAATAGTGTACCCTACCACAGGAAATAATTATAGGTCAATTAGGGGGTACACTATGTATATTTTAAATAGTGCATTTAAACAAGGAAATACGAAGACACTTTTCTATGTTAACTAACGGCACGGTATCGGACCTTAATATTGACCTATAATTTTTAAATTGGACCACGTATTATATTGCATGGTAATAGTGTACCCTACCACAGGAAATAATTATAGGTCAATTAGGGGGTACACAGTGTGACCCTAAAGTTTACTATGTATGCCTATGCGAAATAAAGTGTTCTGAGAAGCTTAAAATGAGGAAATAAGCGTTCTAAAATGCTTTAAAAATTCAAAGACACTTTTCTATGTTAACTAACGGCACGGTATCGGACCTTAATATTGACGTATAATTTTTAAATTCGACCACGTATTATATTACAGGGTAATTGTGTACCCTAACACAGGAAATAATTATAGGTCATTTAGGGAGTACACAGCGTGACCCTAAATTTTACTATGTATGCCTATGCGAAATAGAGTGTTCTGAGAAGCTTAAAATGAAGAAATAAGCGTTGTAAAATGCTTTAAAAATTCAAAGACATCTTTCAATGGTTAACTAGCGCAAGGCGCAATATCAGACCTTAATATTGACCCATAATATTTAAATTGGACCAGGTATTATATTACAGGGTAATAGTGTACCCTACCACAGGAAATAATTATAGGTCAATTAGGGGGTACACTATGTATATTTTAAATAGTGCATTAAAACAAGGAAATACGAAGACACTTTTCTATGTTAACTAACGGCACGGTATCGGACCTTAATATTGACCTATAATTTTTAAATTGGACCACATATTATATTATAGGGTAATAGTGTACCCTACCACAGGAAATAATTATAGGTCAATTAGGGGGTACACAGCGTGACCCTAAAGTTTACTATGTATGCCTATGCGAAATAGAGTGTTCTGAGAAGCTTAAAATGAAGAAATAAGCGTTCTAAAATGCTTTAAAAATTCAAAGACATCTTTCAATGGTTAACTAACGCTAGGCGCAATATCAGACCTTAATATTGACCCATAATATTTAAATTGGACCAGGTATTATATTACAGGGTAATAGTGTACCCTACCACAGGAAATAATTATAGGTCAATTAGGGGGTACACTATGTATATTTTAAATAGTGCATTAAAACAAGGAAATTCGAAGACACTTTTCTATGTTAACTAACGGCACGGTATCGGACCTTAATATTGACCTATAATTTTTAAATTGGAACACGTATTATATTACAGGGTAATAGTGTACCCTACCGCAGGAAATAATTATAGGTCAATTAGGGGGTACACTATGTATATTTTAAATAGTGCATTAAAACAAGGAAATACGAAGACACTTTTCTATGTTAACTAACGGCACGGTATCGGACCTTAATATTGACCTATAATTTTTAAATTGGACCACGTATTATATTACAGGGTAATAGTGTACCCTACCACAGGAAATAATTATAGGTCAATTAGGGGATACACAGAGTGACCCTAAAGTTTACTATGTATGCCTATGCGAAATAAACTGTTCTGAGAAGCTTAAAATGAGGAAATAAGCGTTCTAAAATGCTTTAAAAATTCAAAGACACTTTTCTATGTTAACTAACGGCACGGTATCGGACCTTAATATTGACCTATAATTTTTAAATTGGACCACGTATTATATTACAGGGTAATAGTGTACCCTACCACAGGAAATAATTATAGGTCTATTAGGGGGTACACTATGTATATTTTAAATAGTGCATTAAAACAAGGAAATTCGAAGACACTTTTCTATGTTAACTAACGGCACGGTATCGGACCTTAATATTGACCTATAATTTTTAAATTGGACCACGTATTATATTACAGGGTAATAGTGTACCCTACCACAGGAAATAATTATAGGTCAATTAGGGGGTACACAGCGTGACCCTAAAGTTAACTATGTATGCCTATGCGAAATAGAGTGTTCTGAGAAGCTTAAAATGAAGAAATAAGCGTTCTAAAATGCTTTAAAAATTCAAAGACATCTTTCAATGGTTAACTAACGCAAGGCGCGATATCAGACCTTAATATGGAACCATAATATTTAAATTGGACCAGGTATTATATTATAGGGTAATAGTGTACCCTACAACAGGAAATAATTATAGGTCAATTAGGGGGTACACTATGTATATTTTAAATAGTGCATTAAAACAAGGAAATTCGAAGACTCTTTTCTATGTTAACTAACGGCACGGTATCGGAGCTTAATATTGACCTATAATTTTTAAATTGGACCACGTATTATATTACAGGGTAATAGTGTACCCTACCTCAGGAAATAATTATAGGTCATTTAGGGGGTACACAGCGTGACCCTAAATTTTACTATGTATGCCTATGCGAAATAGAGTGTTCTGAGAAGCTTAAAATGAAGAAATAAGCTTTCTAAAATGCTTTAAAAATTCAAAGACATCTTTCAATGGTTAACTAACGCAAGGCGCAATATCAGACCTTAATATTGACCCATAATATTTAAATTGGACCAGGTATTATATTACAGGGTAATAGTGTACCCTACCACAGGAAATAATTATAGGTCAATTAGGGGGTACACTATGTATATTTTAAATAGTGCATTAAAACAAGGAAATTCGAAGACACTTTTCTATGTTAACTAACGGCTCGGTATCGGACCTTAATATTGACCTATAATTTTTAAATTGGACCACGTATTATATTACAGGGTAATAGTGTACCCTACCGCAGGAAATAATTATAGGTCAATTAGGGGGTACACTATGTATATTTTAAATAGTGCATTAAAACAAGGAAATACGAAGACACTTTTCTATGTTAACTAACGGCACGGTATCGGACCTTAATATTGACCTATAATTTTTAAATTGGACCACGTATTATATTACAGGGTAATAGTGTACCCTACCACAGGAAATAATTATAGGTCAATTAGGGGATACACAGTGTGACCTTAAAGTTTACTATGTATGCCTATGCGAAATAAATTGTTCTGAGAAGCTTAAAATGAGGAAATAAGCGTTCTAAAATGCTTTAAAAATTCAAAGACACTTTTCTATGTTAACTAACGGCACGGTATCGGATCTTAATATTGACCTATAATTTTTAAATTGGACCACGTATTATATTACAGGGTTATAGTGTATCCTACATTAGGAAATAATTATAGATCATTTAGGGGGTACACAGCGTGACCCTAAATTTTACTATGCATGCCTATGCGAAATAGAGTGTTCTGAGAAGCTTAAAATGAAGAAATAAGCGTTCTAAAATGCTTTAAAAATTCAAAGACATTTTTCAATGTTAACTAACGGCACGGTATCGGACCTTAATATTGACTTATAATTTTTAAATTGGACCACGTATTATATTACAGGGTAATAGTGTACCCTACCACAGGAAATAATTATAGGTCTATTAGGGGGTACACTATGTATATTTTAAATAGTGCATTAAAACAAGGAAATTCGATGACACTTTTCTATGTTAACTAACGGCACGGTATCGGACCTTAATATTGACCTATAATTTTTAAATTGGACCACGTATTATATTACAGGGTTATAGTGTATCCTACCACAGGAAATAATTATAGGTCAATTAGGGGTTACACAGCGTGACCCTAAAGTTTACTATGTATGCCTATGCGAAATAAAGTGTTCTGAGAAGCTTAAAATGAGGAAATAAGCGTTCTAAAATGCTTTAAAAATTCAGACATTTTTCAATGTTAACTAACGGCATGGTATCGGACCTTAATATTGACCTATAATTTTTAAATTGGACCACGTATTATATTACAGGGTAATAGTGTACCCTACCACAGGAAATAGTTATAGATCATTTAGGGGGTACACAGCGTGACTCTAAATTTTACTATGCATGCCTATGCGAAATAGAGTGTTCTGAGAAGCTTAAAATGAAGAAATAAGCGTTCTAAAATGCTTTAAAAATTCAAAGACATCTTTCAATGGTTAACTAACGCAAGGCGCAATATCAGACCTTAATATTGACCCATAATATTTAAATTGGACCAGGTATTATATTACAGGGTAATAGTGTACCCTACCACAGGAAATAATTATAGGTCAATTAGGGGGTCCACTATGTATATTTTAAATAGTGCATTAAAACAAGGAAATACGAAGACACTTTTCTATGTTAACTAACGGCACGGTATCGGACCTTAATATTGACCTATAATTTTTAAATTGGACCACGTATTATATTACAGGGTAATAGTGTACCCTAAAACCGGAAATAATTATAGGTCAATTAGGGGGAACACAGCGTGACCCTAAAGTTTACTATGTATGCCTATGCGAAATAGAGTGTTCTGAGAAGCTTAAAATGAAGAAATAAGCGTTCTAAAATGCTTTAAAAATTCAAAGACATCTTTCAATGGTTAACTAACGCAAGGCGCGATATCAGACCTTAATATGGAACCATAATATTTAAATTGGACCTGGTATTATATTATAGGGTAATAGTGTACCCTACCACAGGAAATAATTATAGGTCAATTAGGGGGTACACTATGTATATTTTAAATAGTGCATTAAAACAAGGAAATACAAAGACACTTTTCTATGTTAACTAACGGCACGATATCGGACCTTAATATTGACCTATAATTTTTCAATTGGACCACGTATTATATTACAGGGAAATAGTGTACCCTAAAACAGGAAATAATTATAGGTCAATTAGGGGGTACACAGCGTGACCCTAAAGTTTACTATGTATGCCTCTGCGAAATAAAGTGTTCTGAGAAGCTTAAAATGAGGAAATAAGCGTTCTAAAATGCTTTAAAAATTCAAAGACACTTTTCTATGTTAACTAACGGCACGGTATCGGACCTTAATATCGACCTATAATTTTTAAATTGGACCACGTATTATATTACAGGGTAATAGTGTACCCTACCACAGGAAATAATTGTAGGTCAATTAGGGGGTACACAGCGTGACCCTAAAGTTTACTATGTATGCCTATGCGAAATAGAGTGTTCTGAGAAGCTTAAAATGAAGAAATATGCGTTCTAAAATGCTTTAAAAATTCAAAGACATCTTTCAATGGTTAACTAACGCAAGGCGCAATATCAGACCTTAATATTGACCCATATTATTTAAATTGGACCAGGTATTATATTACAGGGTAATAGTGTACCCTACCACAGGAAATAATTATAGGTCAATTAGGGGGTACACTATGTATATTTTAAATAGTGCATTAAAACAAGGAAATTCGAAGACACTTTTCTATGTTAACTAACGGCACGGTATCGGACCTTAATATTGACCTAAAATTTTTAAATTGGACCACGTATTATATTACAGGGTTATAGTGTACCCTACCACAGGAAATAATTATAGGTCAATTAGGGGGTACACAGCGTGACCCTAAATTTTACTATGTATGCCTATGCGAAATAAAGTGTTCTGAGAAGCTTAAAATTAAGAAATAAGCGTGCTAAAATGCTTTAAAAATTCAAAGACATCTTTCAATGGTTAACTAAAGCAAGGCGCAATATCAGACCTTAATATTGACCCATATTATTTAAATTGGACCAGGTATTATATTACAGGGTAATAGTGTACCCTACAACAGGAAATAATTATAGGTCAATTAGGGGGTACACTATGTATATTTTAAATAGTGCATTAAAACAAGGAAATTCGAAGACTCTTTTCTATGTTAACTAACGGCACGGTATCGGAGCTTAATATTGACCTATAATTTTTAAATTGGACCACGTATTATATTACAGGGTAATAGTGTACCCTACCTCAGGAAATAATTATAGGTCATTAAGGGGGTACACAGCGTGTCCCTAAATTTTACTATGCATGACTATGCGAAATAGAGTGTTCTGAGAAGCTTAAAATGAAGAAATAAGCGTTCTAAAATGCTTTAAAAATTCAAAGACATCTTTCAATGGTTAACTAACGCAAGGCGCAATATCAGACCTTAATATTGACCCATAATATTTAAATTGGACCAGGTATTATATTACAGGGTAATAGTGTACCCTACCACAGGAAATAATTATAGGTCAATTAGGGGGTACACAGCGTGACCCTAAATTTTACTATGCATGCCTATGCGAAATAGAGTGTTCTGAGAAGCTTAAAATGAAGAAATAAGCGTTCTAAAATGCTTTAAAAATTCAAAGACATCTTTCAATGGTTAACTAACGCAAGGCGCAATATCAGACCTTAATATTGACCCATAATATTTAAATTGGACGAGGTATTATATTACAGGGTAATAGTGTACCCTACCACAGGAAATAATTATAGGTCAATTAGGGGGTACACAGCGTGACCCTAAAGTTTACTATGTATGCCTATGAGAAATAAAGTGTTCTGAGAAGCTTAAAATGAAGAAATAAGCGTTCTAAAATGCTTTAAAAATTCAGACATTTTTCAATGTTAACTAACGGCACGGTATCGGACCTTAATATTGACCTATAATTTTTAATTTGGACCACGTATTATATTACAGGGTAATAGTGTACCCTAAAACCGGAAATAATTATAGGTCAATTAGGGGGAACACAGCGTGGCCCTAAAGTTTACTATGGATTCCTATGCGAAATAGAGTGTTCTGAGAAGCTTAAAATGAAGAAATAAGCGTTCTAAAATGCTTTAAAAATTCAAAGACATCTTTCAATGGTTAACTAACGCTAGGCGCAATATCAGACCTTAATATTGACCCATATTATTTAAATTGGACCAGGTATTATATTACAGGGTAATAGTGTACCCTACCACAGGAAATAATTATAGGTCTATTAGGGGGTACACTATGTATATTTTAAATAGTGCATTAAAACAAGGAAATACGAAAACACTTTTCTATGTTAACTAACGGCACTGTAACGGACCTTAATATTGACCTATAATTTTTAAATTGGTCCACGTATTATATAACAGGGTAATAGTGTACCCTACCACAGGAAATAATTATAGGTCAATTAGGGGGTACCCAGCGTGACCCCAAAGTTTATTATGTATGCCAATGCGAAATAGAGAGTTCTGAGAAGCTTAAAGTGAAGAAATAAGGGTTTTAAAATGCTTTAAAAATTCAAAGACATCTTTCAATGGTTAACTAACGCAAGGCGCAATATCAGACCTTAATATTGACCCATATTATTTAAATTGGACCAGGTATTATATTACAGGGTAATAGTGTACCCTACCACAGGAAATAATTATAGGTCTATTAGGGGGTACACTATGTATATTTTAAATAGTACATTAAAACAAGGAAATTCGAAGACTCTTTTCTATGTTATCTAACGGCACGGTATCGGAGCTTAATATTGACCTATAATTTTTAAATTGAACCACATATTATATTACAGGGTAATAGTGTACCTAACCTCAGGAAATAATTATAGGTCATTTAGGGGGTACACAGCGTGACCCTAAATTTTACTATGTATGCCTATGCGAAATAGAGTGTTCTGAGAAGCTTAAAATGAAGAAATAAGCGTTCTAAAATGCTTTAAAAATTCAAAGACATCTTTCAATGGTTAACTAACGCAAGGCGCAATATCAGACCTTAATATTGACCCATAATATTTAAATTGGACCAGGTATTATATTACAGGGTAATAGTGTACCCTACCACAGGAAATAATTATAGGTCAATTAGGGGGTACACAGCGTGACCCTAAATTTTACTATGCATGCCTATGCGAAATAGAGTGTTCTGAGAAGCTTAAAATGAAGAAATAAGCGTTCTAAAATGCTTTAAAAATTCAGACATTTTTCAATGTTAACTAACGGCACGGTATCGGACCTTAATATTGAACTATAATTTTTAAATTGGACCACGTATTATATTACAGGGTAATAGTGTACCCTAAAACCGGAAATAATTATAGGTCAATTAGGGGGAGCACAGCGTGACCCTAAAGTTCACTATGGATGCCTATGCGAAATAGAGTGTTCTGAGAAGCTTAAAATGAAGAAATAAGCGTTCTAAAATGCTTTAAAAATTCAAAGACATCTTTCAATGGTTAACTAACGCTAGGCGCAATATCAGACCTTAATATTGACCCATATTATTTAAATTGGACCAGGTATTCTATTACAGGGTAATAGTGTACCCTACCACAGGAAATAATTATAGGTCTATTAGGGGGTACACTATGTATATTTTAAATAGTGCATTAAAAAAAGGAAATACGAAGACACTTTTCTATGTTAACTAACGGCACGGTATCGGACCTTAATATTGACCAATAATTTTTAAATTGGACCACGTATTATATTACAGGGTAATAGTGTACCCTACCACAGGAAATAATTATAGGTCAATTAGGGGGTACACAGCGTGACCCTAAAGTTTACTATGTATGCCTATGAGAAATAAAGTGTTCTGAGAAGCTTAAAATGAAGAAATAAGCGTTCTAAAATGCTTTAAAAATTCAGACATTTTTCAATGTTAACTAACGCAAGGCGCGATATCAGACCTTAATATGGAACCATAATAATTAAATTGGACCAGGTATTATATTACAGGGTAATAGTGTACCCTACAACAGGAAATAATTATAGGTCAATTAGGGGGTACACCATGTATATTTTAAATAGTGCATTAAAACAAGGGAATTCGAAGACTCTTTTCTATGTTAACTAACGGTAGGGTATCGGACCTTAATATTGACCTAAAATTTTTAAATTGGACCACGTATTATATTACAGGGGGATAGTGTACCCTACCACAGAAAACAATTATAAGTCAATTAGGGGGTACACAGCGTGACCCTAAAGTTTACTATGTATGCCTATGCGAAATAAAGTGTTCTGAGAAGCTTAAAATGAAGAAATAAACGTTCTAAAATGCTTTACAAATTCAAAGACATCTTTCAATGGTTAACTATCGCAAGGCGCAATATCAGACCTTAATATTGACCCATAATATTTAAATTGGACCAGGTATTATATTACAGGGTAATAGTGTACCCTACAACAGGAAATAATTATAGGTCAATTAGGGGGTACACTATGTATATTTTAAATAGTGCATTGAAACAAGGAAATTCGAAGACACTTTTCTATGTTAACTAACGGCACGGTATCGGACCTTAATATTCACCTATAATTTTTAAATTGGACCACGTATTATATTACAGGGTTATAGTGTACCCTACCACAGTAAATAATTATAGGTCAATTAGGGGGTACACAGCGTGACCCTAAAGTTTACTTTGTATGCCTATGCGAAATAAAGTGTTCTGAGAAGCTTAAAATGAAGAAATTAGCGTTCTAAAATGCTTTAAAAATTCAAAGACTTCTTTCAATGGTTAACTAACGCAAGGCGCAATATCAGACCTTAATATTTACCCATAATATTTAAATTGGACCAGGAATTATATTACAGGGTAATAGTGTACCCTACCACAGGAAATAATTATAGGTCAATTAGGGGGTACACTATGTATATTTAAAATAGTGCATTAAAACAAGGAAATTCGAAGACACTTTTCTATGTTAACTGACGTCACGGTATCGGACCTTAATATTGACCTATAATTTTTAAATTGGACCACGTATTATATTACAGGGTTATAGTGTACCCTACCACAGTAAATAATTATAGGTCAATTAGGGGGTACACAGCGTGACCCTAAAGTTTACTATGTATGCCTATGCGAAATAAAGTGTTCTGAGAAGCTTAAAATGAAGAAATTAGCATTCTAAAATGCTTTAAAAATTCAAAGACATCTAATTAGTGACCAAAGAAAGCGGACTCTCTACGGCGCTATTGCGGCACATGCGCGGCTATTGTGTCGCGTTGCAGTGGCCCAAAATTTCGGGCCCTACACTACCCTACAAAGACTAGTCAGTGCCTTTACACCTTAGTTGGGCTTCCACTCTAATCACTGGCCAAAGATTTCGGACACTCCATGGTCCAACTGCGGCAAATGCGCAACTGTAGTGCCGCGTTGTGGTGGCCCAAAATAGCGGACACTACACCGCCCTACATGACCCTACCAAAGACATAAGTTCTCAATTGCGGCTGTAGTGCCGCGTTGCGGTTGCCCAAATTGTCGAACTCATCGCTGTCCTACTACTAAACGCCAGTCCCATAACCCCACAGTTGGGCTTCCGCTCTTATCCGTTGCCAAAGATTGTGGACCCTCCATGGCCCTACTGCGGCACGTGTGCGGCTTTATAGCCGCGTTGCGGGGGCCAAAATGGCAGGAAATTACGCTGCCCTACTACGACACGCGAGTGCCTTTACTCCACAGTTCTGCTTCCGCTCTAATCAGGAGCCAAAGATGGCGGACACTCTATAGCCCTTCTGCGGCACGTCCACGGCTGAATGTGCCAAGTTGCGATTGCCCAAAATGGTGGACACTACACTGCCTTCTAGACCCTACCAAAGACTTAAATTCTCAGTAGCGCTTCCGCTTCAATCAGTGGCCAAGTATGGCGGACCCTCCATGGCCCTACTGCGGCACGTGAGCGGCTTTATATCAGCGTTGCGGGGGCCAAAATGGCAGGAAATTACACTGCCCAACTACTACACGCCAGTGCCTTTACTCCTCAGTTCGGCCTCCGCTCTATATAGTGGAAAAATATGGCGGACATTCTATGGCATTTCTGCGGCACGTGCACGGCTTTAGCGCCGCGTTGCGGGGGCCCAAAATAGCGGACACTACACCGTCCTACATGACCCTACCAAAGACATAATTTCTCAATTGCGCTTCCACACTAAGCATTGGCGAAAGATGGCGAACAGTCTATAGCCCTAGTGTGGCACGTCCGCGGCTGTAGTGCCGCGTTGCGGTGGCCCAAAATGTCGGACTCTACACTGCCCTACTACGACACGCCAGTGCCTTTACTCCTCAGTTGGTCTTCAGCTCTAATCCCAGGCTAAAAAATGGCGAACACTCCAAGGCCTTAATGCTGCACGTGCACGGCTGTAGTGCCGCGTTGCAGTGGCGAAAATGGCAGGAAACTACTCTGCCCTATTTCTACACACCAGTGCATTTACTCCTCAGTTCTGCCTCCGCTCTCTTTAGTGACCAAAGAAGGCGGACACTCTATTGCCCTTCAGCGGCACGTGCACGGCTGTAGTGCCGCATTGAGGTCTCCCAACTTGTTGGACGCTACACAGTCCGAATACAAAACGCCAGTGCCTTTATTCCACAGTTGCGCTTCCGCTCTAATCAGTGGTCAAAGATGGCGGACACTCCATAGCTCTACTGCGGCACGTTCGCGGCTGTAGTGCCGCGTTGTGGTGGCCAAAATGGCAGGAAACTACCCATCCCTTTTTCTCCATCACGTGAGCGGCTTTATATCAGCGTTGCGGGGGCCAAAATGGCAGGAAATTACACTGCCCAACTACTACACGCCAGTGCCTTTACTCCTCAGTTCGGCTTCCGCTCTAAATAGTGGAAAAATATGGCGGACAATCCATGGCCCTTCAGCGGCACTCGCGCTGCTGAAGTGCCGCGATTCGGTGGCCCAACATGTCGGACTCTTCCCAGCCCTACGACCACACGCCTGTGCCTTTACTCCTCAGTTCGGTTTCCGCTCTAATCTGTGACCAAAGAAGGCGGACACTCTATGACATTTCTGCGGCACGTGCGCGGCTGTAGTGCCGCGTAGCGGTAGCCCAAATTGTCGGATTCAGCACAGACCAACTGCGACACGACAGTGCCTTTACTCCTCAGTTCGGCTTTCGCTCCTCTCCGTGGCCAAAGATGGCGAACATTCCAAGGCCCTAATGCTGCACGTGCGCGGCTGTAGTGACGCGTTGCAGTGGCGGAAATGGCAGGAAACTACACTGCCCAACTACTACAGGACAGTGCCATTACTCCTCAGTTCGGCTTCCTCTCTAAATAGTGGAAAAATATGGCGGACACTCTATGGCATTTCTGCGGCACTTGCGCGGCTGTAGTGCCGCGTTGCGGGGGCCCAAAATGTCGGACTCTACTCTGCTCTACTACGACACACCAGTGCCATTACTCCTCTGTTCGGCTTCCGCTCTAAATAGTGGAAAAAGATGGCGGACACTCCATGGCCACGGCAGTAGCGCCGCGCTGCGGGGGCCAAAATGGCAGGAAACTACACTGCCCTATTTCTACACGCCAGTGCCTTTTCTCCTCAGTTCGACTTCCGCTCAAATTAGTGGCCAAAGATGGCGGACAGTCTATAGCCGTTCTGCGGCACGTCTGCGGTTGTAGTTCCGCGATTCGGAGCCCCAAAATGGCGGACTCTTCACAGCCCTACTACGACACGCCTATGCCTTCACTCCTCAGTTGCGCTTCCGCTCTAATCCGTGGCCAAAGTTGGCGGAGCCTCCATGGCCCTACTGCGCCACGTGTGCGGCTTTACAGCCACGTTGCGTCCGCCAAATTGTCGGACTCTTCGCTGTCCTACTACGACACGCCAGTCCCTTAACCCCTCAGTTGGGCTTTCGCTCTAATCCGTAGCCAAAGATTTTGGACACTCCACGGTCCTATTGCGGTTTGTGCGTAGCTGAAGTGCCGCGTTGCAGTGGCCAAAATGGTGGAAACTACACTGCCCTACTACGACACGCGAGTGCCTTTACTCCTCAGGTCGGCTTCCGCCCTAATCAGTGACCAAAGATGGCGGACTCTCTATGGACTTTCCGCGGCACATGCGCGGCTGTAGTGCCGGGTTGCGGTGAACCAAAATGGTGGACTCTACACTGCCCGACTACAACACGCCAGTGCCTTTACTCCACAGTTCTGCTTCCGCTCTAATCAGTGGCCAAAGATGGCGGACACTCCATAGCTCTACTGCGGCACGTTCGCGGTTGTAGTGCCGCGTTGCGGGGGCCCAAAATGTCGGACTCTACTCTGCTCTACTTCGACACACCAGTGCCTTTACTCCTCTGTTCGGCTTCCGCTCTAAATAGTGGAAAAAGATGGCGGACACTCCATGGCCACGGCTGTAGCGCCGCGTTGCGGGGGCCAAAATGGCAGGAAACTTCACTGCCCTACTACGACACAAAAGTGCCTTTATTCCTCAGTTGGGTTTCCGCTCTAATCCGTGGCCGAAGATGGCGAACACTCTCGCACCCTAATTCGGCACGTGCACGGCTGTAGTGCCGCGTTGCAGAAGCGAAAATGGCAGGAAACTACACTGCCCTATTTCTACACGCCAGTGCCTTTTCTCCTCAGTTCGACTTCCGCTCAAATTAGTGGCCAAAGATGGCGGACAGTCTATAGCCGTTCTGCGGCACGTCTGCGGTTGTAGTTCCGCGATTCGGAGCCCCAAAATGGCGGACTCTTCACAGCCCTACTACGACACGCCTGTGCCTTCACTCCTCAGTTGCGCTTCCGCTCTAATCCGTGGCCAAAGAAGGCGAACAGTCTATGGCCCTAGTGCGGCAGGTCCGCGGCTGTAGTGCCGCGTTGCGGTGGCCCAAAATGTCGGACTCTACACTGATCTACTACGACACGCCTGTGCCTTTACTCCTCAGGTCGGCTTCCGCCCTAATCAGTGACCAAAGATGGCGGACTCTCCAAGGCCCTTCCGCGGCACATGCGTGGCTGTAGTGCCGGGCTGCGGTGAACCAAAATGGTGGACTCTACACTGCCCGACTACAACACGCCAGTGCCTTTACTCCACAGTTCGGCTTCCGCTCTAATCAGTGGCCAAATATGGCGGACCCTCCATGGCCCTACTTCGGCACGTGTGCGGCGTTATAGCCGCGTTGTGAGGGCCAAAATGGCAGGAAATTACACTGCCCTACTCCGACACGCCAGTGCCTTTACTCCTCAGTAGGGCTTCCGCTCAAATCCGTGGCCAAAGATGGCGAACACTACCGCCCCCTAATGTCGCACGTGCACTGCTGTAGTGCCGCGTTGCAGTGGCGAAAATGGCAGGAAACTACACTTCCCAACTACTACACGCCAGTGCCTTTACTCCTCAGTTCGGCTTCCGCTCTAAATAGTGGAAAAATATGGCGGAAAATCCATGGCCCTTCAGCGGCACTCGCGCGGCTGAAGTGCCGCGATTCGGTGGCCCAACATGTCGGACTCTTCCCAGCCCTACGACCACACGCCTGTGCCTTTACTCCTCAGTTCGGCTTCCGCTCTAATCTGTGACCAAAGAAGGCGGACACTCTATGGCATTTCTGCGGCACGTGCGCGGCTGTAGTGCCGCGTAGCGGTAGCCCAAATTGTCGGATTCAGCACAGACCAACTGCGACACGACAGTGCCTTTACTCCTCAGTTGGGCTTCCGCTCCACTCCGTGGCCAAAGATGGCGAACATTCCAAGGCCCTAATGCTGCTCGTGCGCGGCTGTAGTGACGCGTTGCATTGGCGGAAATGGCAGGAAACTACACTGCCCAACTACTACACGCCAGTGCCATTACTCCTCAGTTCGGCTTCCTCTCTAAATAGTGGAAAAATATGGCGGACACTCTATGGCATTTCTGCGGCACTTGCGCGGCTGTAGTGCCGCGTTGAGGGGGCCCAAAATGTCGGACTCTACTCTGCTCTACTACGACACACCAGTGCCTTTACTCCTCTGTTCGGCTTCCGCTCTAAATAGTGGAAAAAGATGGCGGACACTCCATGGCCACGGCTGTAGCGCCGCGTTGCGGGGGCCAAAATGGCAGGAAACTTCACTGCCCTACTACGACACGAAAGTGCCTTTATTCCTCAGTTGGGCTTCCGCTCTAATCCGTGGCCGAAGATGGCGAACACTCTCGCACCCTAATGCGGCACGTGCACGGCTGTAGTGCCGCGTTGCAGAAGCGAAAATGGCAGGAAACTACACTGCCCTATTTCTACACGCCAGTGCCTTTTCTCCTCAGTTCGACTTCCGCTCAAATTAGTGGCCAAAGATGGCGGACAGTCTATAGCCGTTCTGCGGCACGTCTGCGGTTGTAGTTCCGCGATTCGGAGCCCCAAAATGGCGGACTCTTCACAGCCCTACTACGACACGCCTGTGCCTTCACTCCTCAGTTGCGCTTCCGCTCTAATCCGTGGCCAAAGTTGGCGGAGCCTCCATGGCCCTACTGCGCCACGTGTGCGGCTTTACAGCCACGTTGCGTCCGCCAAATTGTCGGACTCTTCGCTGTCCTACTACGACACGCCAGTCCCTTAACCCCGCAGTTGGGCTTTCGCTCTAATCCGTAGCCAAAGATTGCGGACACTCCACGGTCCTATTTCGGTTTGTGCGTAGCTGAAGTGCCGCGTTGCAGTGGCCAAAATGGTGGAAACTACACTGCCCTACTACGACACGCGAGTGCCTTTACTCCTCAGGTCGGCTTCCGCCCTAATCAGTGACCAAAGATTTCGGACTCTCCATAGCTCTACTGCGGCACGTTCGCGGTTGTAGTGCCGCATTGCGGTGGCCCAAAATGTCAGACTCTACGCTGCCCTACTACGACACACCAGTGCCTTTACTCCTCTGTTCGGCTTCCGCTCTAAATAGTGGAAAAAGAGGGCGGACACTCCATGGCCCTTCAGCGGCACGTGCCCGGCTGTAGTGCCGCGTTGTGATGGCCAAAATGGCAGGAAACTATCCTGCTCTTTTTCTACACACCAGTTCCTTTACTCCTCAGTTCGGCTTCCGCTCTAATCTGTGACCAAAGAAGGCGGACACTCTATGGCATTTCTGCGGCACGTGCGCGGCTTCAGTGCCGCTTCGCGGTAGTCCAAAATGACGGATTCTGCACTGCCCAACTTCGACACGACAGTGCCTTTACTCCTCAGTTGGGCTTCCGCACCACTCCGTGGCCAAAGAAGGCGAACAGTGTATGGCCCTAGTGCGGCAGGTCCGCGGCTGTAGTGCCGCGTTGCGGTGACCCAAAACGTCGGACTCTACACTGCCCTACTACGACACGCCTGTGCCTTTACTCCTCAGGTCGGCTTCCGCCCTAATCAGTGACCAAAGATGGCGGAATCTCCATGGCCCTTCCGCGGCACATGCGCGGCTGTAGTGCCGGGCTGAGGTGAACCAAAATGGTGGACTCTACACTGCCCGACTACAACACGCCAGTGCCTTTACTCCACAGTTCGGCTTCCGCTCTAATCAGTGGCCAAAGATGGCGGACACTCCATAGCTCTACTGCGGCACGTTCGCAACTGTAGTGCCGCGTTGTGGTGGCCCAAAATAGCGGTCACTACACTGCCCTTCATGACCCTACCAAAGACTTAAGCTCTCAATTGCGCTTCCCCTCTAGTCATTGGCCAAAGATGGTGGACACTCCATAGCTCTAATGCGGCACGTCCGCGGCTGTAGTGCCTTGTTGCGGTGGCCCAAATTGTCGGACACTTCGCTGCCCTACTACGACACGCGAGTGCCTTTACTCCTCAGGTCGACTTCCGCCCTAATCAGTGACCAAAGATGGCGGACTCTCCATGGCCCATCCGTGGCACATGCGCGGCTGTAGAGCCGGGATGCGGTGAACCAAAATGGTGGACTCTACACTGCCCTACTACGAACCGCCAGTGCCTTTACTCCTCAGTTGGGCTTCCGCTCTAATCCGTGGCCAAAGATGGCGATCACTACCGCCCACTAATGCCGCACGTGCATGGCTGTAGTGCCGCGTTACTGTGGCGAAAATGGCAGGAAACTACACTGCCCAACTACTACACACCAGTGCCTTTACTCCTCTGATCGGCTTCCGCCCTTAATAGTGGAAAAAGATGGCGGACACTCCACGGCCCTTCAGCGGCACGTGCACGGCTGTAGTGCCGGGATGCGGTGAACCAAAATGGTGGACTCTACACAGACCTACTTCGACACGCCAGTGAATTTACTCTTCAGTTCGGCATCCGCTCTAATTTGTAGAAAAAGTTGGTGGAACTTCCATGGCCCATCAGCGGCACGTGCACGGTTGTAGTACCACGTTGCGGTGGCCCAACTTGTCGGACGCTACACTTTCCGACTACAACAGGCCAGTGCCTTTACTCCTCAGTTCGACTTCCGTTCAAATTAGTGACCATAAAAGGCGGACACTCAATGGCCCTATTGCGGCACATGCGATGCTGTAGTGCCGCGTTGCGGTGGCCCGAAATGTCGGACTCTACACTGCCCTACTACGACACACCAGTACCTTTACTCCTGAGTTCGGCTTCCGCTATAAATAGTGGAAAAAGATGGCGGACACTCCAAGGCTCTTCAGCGGCACGAGCACGGCTGAAGCGCCGCGTTGCGGAGGCCAGAATGGCAGGAAACTACACTGCCCTACTACAGCACACCAGTGCCTTTATTCCTCAGTTGGGCTTTCGCTCTAATCCGTTGCCAAAGATGTCGGACACTCCATAGCTCAAATGCGGCACGTCCGCGGCTGTAGTGCCGCGTTGCAGTGGCCATAATGGCGGAAACTACACTGCCCTACTACGACACGCGAGTGCCTTTACTCCTCAGGTCGGCTTCCACCCTAATCAGTGGCCAAATATGGCGGACCCTCCATGGCCCTACTGCGGCACATGTGCGGCTTTATAGCCGCGTTGCGGGGGCCAAAATGGCAGGAAATTACACTGTACTACTACGACTCGCCAGTGTCTTTACTCCTTAGTTGGGCTTCCGCTCTAATCCGTGGCCAAAGATGGCGAATACTCCCGCCCCCTAATGCCGCACGTGCACGGCTGTAGTGCCGCGTTGCAGTGGCGAAAATGGCAGGAAACTGCACTGCCCAACTACTACACGCCAGTGCCTTTACTCCTCTGTTCGGCTTCCGCTCTAAATAGTGGAAAAAGATGGCAGACACTCCATGGCCCTTCAGCGGCACGTGCACGGCTGTAGCGCCGCGTTTCGGTGGACCAACATGTCGGACTCTTCCCAGCCCTACTACCACACGCCTGTGCCTTTACTCCTCAGTTCGGCTTCCGCTCTAATCTGTGACCAAAGAAGGCGGACACTCTATGGCATTTCTGCGGCACCTGCGCGGCTGTAGTGCCGCTTTGCGGTAGTCCATAATGTCGGTTTCTGCACTGCCCAACTACGACACGACAGTGCCTTTACTCCTAAGTTGGGCTTCCGCACCACTCCGTGGCCAAAGATGGCGAACAGTCTATGGCCCTAGTGCGGCAGGTCCGCGGCTGTAGTGCCGCGTTGCGGTGGCCCAAAATGTCGGACTCTACACTGCCCTACTACGACACGCCTGTTCCTTTACTCCTCAGTAGGGCTTCCGCTTAAATCAGTGGCTAAAGATGGCGGACAGTCTATAGCCCTACTACGGCACGTCCGCGGCTGTAGTGCTGCGTAGTGGTGGCCAAAATGACAGGATACTACACTGCCCTACTACTACACGCCAGTGCCTTTTCTCCTCAGTTCTGCTTCCACTCTAACTAATGGAAAAAGATGTCGGACAGTCTATAGCCCTACTGCGGCACGTCCGAGGCTTTATTGCCCCGTTGCGGTGGAACAAAATATAGGACTCTTCACTGCCCTACTACTACACGTCAGTGCCTTTACTCCTCAGTTCGGCTTCCGCTTAAATCAGTGGCTAAAGATGGCGGACAGTCTATAGCCCTACTGCGGCACGTCCGAGGCTGTAGTGTCGCGTTGCGTTGCCCCAAAATGGCGGACTCTACACTGCCCTACTACGACACGCCAGTGCCTTTACTCCTCAGCAGGGCTTCCGCTCTTATCCGGGACCAAAGATGGCGAACACTCCCCGGCCCTAATGCGGCACTTGCACGGCTGTAGTGCCGCGTTGCAGTGGCCCAACATGTCGGACGCAACACTGTCCGACTACGACACGCCAGTGCCTTTACTCCTCAGTTCGGCTTCCGCTCTAATCAGTGCCCAAAAATGGAGGACACTCCACGGCCCTACTGCGGCACGTAATAGGCTGTTGTGCCGCGTTGCGGCGGCCCGAAATGGCGGACACTACACTGCCCTACTAGACTCTACCAAAGACTTAAGTTCTCAGTTGCGCTTCCGCTTAAATCAGAGGCCAAAGATGGCGAACACTCCCCAGCCCTAATGCGGCACATCACGGCTGTAGTGCCGTTTTGCGGTGGCCAAAAATATCGGACTCTACACTGCCCTACGACGACACGTCAGTGCCATTACAACTTAAATCGACTTCCGCTCAAATCAGTGGCCAAAGATGGCGAATAGTCTATAGACCTTCTGCGGCACGTCCGCGGCTGTAGTGCCGCGTTGCGGTGCCCCAAAATGGCGGACTCTACACTGCCCTACTACGACACGCCTGTGGCTTTACTCCTCACATGAGTTTCCGCTCTAATCAGTGACCAAAGATGGTGGACACTCCATAGCCCTACAGCAGCACGTCCGCGTCTGTAGTGCCGCGGTGCGGTTGCTCAAAATGTCGGACTATACACTGCCCTACTACTACACGCCAGCGCCTTTACTCTTCAGTTCGGCTTCCGCTCATATTAGTGGCCAAAGATGGCGGACAGTCTATAGCCCTACTGCGTCACGTCCGCGGCAGTAGTGTCGCGTTGCGGTGCCCTAAAATGGCGGACTCTACACTGCCCTACTACGACACGCCTGTGCCTTTACTCCTCAGTTCGGCTTCCGCTCATATTAGTGGCCAAAGATGGCGGACAGTCTATAGCCCTACTGCGTCACGTCCGCGGCAGTAGTGTCGCGTTGCGGTGCCCTAAAATGGCAGGATACTACACTGCCCTACTACTACACGCCAGTGCCTTTTCTCCTCAGTTCGGCTTCCAATCTAACTAATGGAAAAAGATGGCGGACACTCCGTGGCCCTTCTGCGGATCGTGTAAGCTGAAGTGCCACGTTGTGTTGCCCCAAAATATCGGACTCTACTCTGCCCTACTACTACACGTCAGTGCCTTTACTCCTCAGTTCGGCTTCCGCTCTAATCCCTGGCCAAAGATGGCGAACACTACAATGCCCGAATGCGGCACATCACGGCTGTAGTGCCGCGTTGCGGTGCCCCAAAATGGCGGACACTTCACTGCCCTACTACGACACGCCTGTTCCTTTACTCCTCAGTTCGGCTTTCGCTTAAATCAGTGGCCAAATATGGCGGACCCTCCATGGCCCTACTGCAGCACGTCCGCGGCTGTAGTGCCGCGATGCGGTGCCCCAAAATGTCGGACTCTACACTGCCCTACTACGACACGCCTGTGGCTTTATTCCTCAGATGAGCAGCTTCTTTGGCCACTGATTAGAGCTTCCGCTCTAATCAGTGGCCAAAGAAGGTGGACACTCCATAGCCCTACAGCAGCACGTCCGCGACTGTAGTGCCGCGGTGCGGTGGCCCAAAATGTCGGACTATACACTGCCCTACCACGACACGCAAGTGTCTTTACTCTTCAGTTCGGCTTCCGCTCTAATTTGTGGCCAAAGTTGGCGGATAATCCATAGCCTTACCGCAGCACGTGCACGGCTGTAGTGTCACGTTGCGGTGGCCCAAAATATCGGACTCTACTCAGCCCTACTACGACACGCCTGTGCCTGTACTCCTCAGTTGAGCTTCCGCTCTTATCCGTTACCAAAGATGGCGGGCATTCCATAGCCCTACTGCGGCACGTCCGCGGCTGTAGTGCCGTGTTGCGGTGCCCCAAAATACCGGACACTACACTGCCCTACTGCGACACGCCTGTTCCTTTACTCCTCAGTTGGGCTTCCGCTTAAATCATTGGCTAAAGGTGGCGGACAGTCTATAGCGCTACTGCGGCACGTCCGCGGCTGTAGTGCTGAGCAGTGGTGGCCAAAAATATCGGACTCTACACTGCCCTACGACGACACGTCAGTGCCTTTACTCCTTAAATCGACTTCCGCTCAAATCAGTGGCCAAAGATGGCGAATAGTCTATAGACCTTCTGCGGCATGTCCACGGCTGTAGTGCCACGTTGCGGTGCCCCAAAATGGCGGATACTTCACTGCCCTACTACGACACGTCTGTTCCTTTACTCCTCAGTTGGGCTTTCGCTTAAATCAGTGGCCAAATATGGCGGACCCTCCATGGCCCTACTGCAGCATGACCGCGGCTGTAGTGCCGCGATGCGGTGACCCAAAATGTCGGACTCTACACTGCCCTACTAGACTCTACCAAAGACTTAAGTTCTCAGTTGCGCTTCCGCTTAAATCAGTGGCCTAATATGGCGGACCCTCCGTGGCTCTACTGTGGCACGTCTGCGGCTGTAGTGCCGCGTTGCGGTGCCCCTAAATAGCGGACTCTACACAGCCCTACTACGACACGCCTGTGGCTTTACTCCTCAGTTGGGCTTCCGCTCTAATCCGTGTCCAAAGATGATGAACACTCCCCGGCCCTAATGCGGCACGTGCACGGCAGTAGTGCCGTGTTGCGATGGCCCAAAATATCGGACTCTACACTGCCCTACTACTACACGCCAGTGCCTTTTCTCCTCAGTTCTGCTTCCGCTCTAAATAGTGGAAAAAGATGTCGGACACTCCATGGCCCTTCGGCGGCACGTGCGCTGCTGAAGTGCCGCGTTGCAGTGGCCCAACATGTCGGACGCAACACTGTCCGACTACGACATGCCAGTGCGTTTACTCCTCAGTTCGGCTTCCGCTCTAATCAGTGGCCAAAAATGGCGGACACTCCACGGCCCTACTGCGGCACGTAATAGGCTGTTATGCCGCGTTGCGTTGCCCCAAAATATCGGACTCTACACTGCCCTACTACGACACGCCTGTGGCTTTATTCCTCAGATGAGCTTCCGCTCTAATCAGTGGCCAAAGATGGTGGAGACTCCTTAGCCCTACAGCAGCACGTCCGCGACAGTAGTGCCGCGGTGCGGTGGCCCAAAATGTCGGACTATACACTGCCCTACCACGACACGCAAGTGCCTTAACTCTTCAGTTCGGCTTCCGCTCTAATTTGAGGCCAAAGTTGGTGGACAATCCATAGCCTTACCGTGGCACGTGCACGGCTTTAGTGTCACGTTGCGGTGGCCCAAAATATCGGACTCTACTCTGCCCTACTACGACACGCCTGTGCCTTTATTCTCAGTTGAGCTTCCGCTCTTATCCGTTACCAAAGATGGCGGACATTCCATAGCCCTACTGCGGCACGTCTGCGGCTGTAGTGCCGGGCTGCGGCAAACCAAAATTTCAGGAAACTACACTGCCCTATTTCTACACGCCAGTGCCTTTACTCCACATTTCGACTTCCGCTCAAATTAGTTACCAAAGAAGGCGGACACTCCATGGCCCTATTGCGGCACATGCGCGACTGTAGTGCCGCGTTGCGTTGCCCCAAAATATCGGACTCTACACTGCCCTACTACTACACGACAGTGCCTTTTCTCCTCAGTTCGGCTTCCAATCTAACTAATGGAAAAAGATGGCGGACACTCCATTTCCCTTCAGCGGCACGTGTAAGCTGTAGTGCCGCGTAGCTGCGGCCCAACATGTCAGTCTCTACACTGCCCTACTACTACACGCCAGTGCCTTTTCTCCTCAGTTCTGCTTCCGCTCTTAATAGTGGAAAAAGATGTCGGACACTCCATGTCCCTTCAGCGGCACGTGCGCTGCTGAAGTGCCACGTTGTGTTGCCCCAAAATATCGGACTCTACTCTGCCCTACTACTACACGTCAGTGCCTTTACTCCTCTGTTCGGCTTCCGCTCTAATCCCTGGCCAAAAATGGCGAACACTCCCCGGCCCTAATGCGTCACATCACGGCTGTAGTGCCGTGTTGCGGTGGTCAAAAATATCGGACTCTACACTGCCCTACGACGACACGTCAGTGCCTTTACTCCTTAAATCGACTTCTGCTCAAATCAGTGGCCAAAGATGGCGAATAGTCTATAGACCTTCTGCGGCACGTCCGCGGCTGTAGTGCCGCGATGTGGTGACCCAAAATGTCGGACTCTACACTGCCCTACTAGACTCTACCAAAGACTTAAGTTCTCAGTTGCGCTTCCGCTTAAATCAGTGGCCTAATATGGCGGACCCTCCGTGGCCCTACTGTGGCACGTCTGCGGCTGTAGTGCCGCATTGCGGTGCCCCTAAATAGCGGACTCTACACTGCCCTACTACGACACGCCTGTGGCTTTACTCCTCAGTTCTGCTTCCGCTCTAAATAGTGGAAAAAGATGTCGGACACTCCATGGCCCTTCGGCGGCACGTCCGCGACTGTAGTGCCGCGGTGCGGTGGCCCAAAATATCGGACTCTACTCTGCCCTACTACGACACGCCTGTGCCCTTACTCCTCAGTTGAGCTTCCGCTCTTATCCGTTACCAAAGATGGCGGACATTCCATAGTCCTACTGCGGCACGTCCGCGGCTGTAGTGCCGTGTTGCGGTGCCCCAAAATAGCGGACTCTACACTGCCCTACTGCGACACGCCTGTTCCTTTGCTCCTCAGTTGGGCTTCCGCTTAAATCAGTGGCTAAAGATGGCGGACAGTCTATAGCCCTACTACGGCACGTCCACGGCTGTAGTGCTGCGTAGTGGTGGCCAAAATGACAGGATACTACACTGCCCTACTACTACACGCCAGTGCCTTTTCTCCTCAGTTCGGCTTCCAATCTAACTAATGGAAAAAGATAGCGGACACTCCATGGCCCTTCAGCGGCACGTGTAAGCTGTAGTGCCGCGTTGCTGCGGCCCAACATGTCGGACGCAACACTGCCCGACTACGACACGCCTGTGGCTTTACTCCTCAGTTGGGCTTCCGCTCTAATCCGTGTCCAAAGATGATGAACACTCCCCGGCCCTAATGCGGCACGTGCACGGCAGTAGTGCCGTGTTGCGATGGCCCAAAATATCGGACTCTACACTGCCCTACTACTACATGCCAGTGCATTTTCTCCTCAGTTCTGCTTCCGCTCTAAATAGTGGAAAAAGATGTCGGACACTCCATGGCCCTTCGGCGGCACGTGCGCTGCTGAAGTGCCGCGTTGCAGCGGCCCAACATGTCGGACGCAACACTGTCCGACTACGACACGCCAGTGCGTTTACTCCTCAGTTCGGCTTCCGCTCTAATCAGTGGCCAAAAATGGCGGACACTCCACGGCCCTACTGCGGCACGTAATTGGCTGTTGTGCCGCGTTGCGGTGGCCCGAAATGGCGGACACCACACTGCCCTACTAGACTCTACCAAAGACTTAAGTTCTCAGTTGCGCTTCCGCCTAAATCAGAGGCCAAATATGGCGGACCCTCCATGGCCCTATTGCGCCAAGCGCGCGGCTGTAGTGTCGCGTTGCGTTGCCTCAAAATATCGGACTCTACACTGCCCGACTACGACACGACAGTGCCTTTACTCCACAGTTCGCCTTCTGCTCTAATCAGTGGCCAAAGATGGCGGATACTCCACGGCCCAACTGTGGCACGTGCGTGGCTGTAGGGCCGCGTTGCGGTGGCCCAAAATGGCGGACACAACACTGTCCTGCTAGACTCTACCAAAGACATGTTCTCAGTTGCGCTTCCGCTTTAATCTGTGGCCAAATATGGCGGACCCTCCGTGGCCCTTCTTCGGCACGTGCGCGGCCTTATTGCCGCGTTGCGTTGCCCCAAAATATCGGACTCTACACTGCCCTACTACTACACGTCAGTGCCTTTACTCCTCAGTTCGGCTTCCCCTCTAATTAATGGCCAAAGATGGCGGACAGTCTATAGCCCTACTGCGTCACGTCCGCGGCTGTAGTGTCGCGTTGCGGTTCCCTAAAATGGCGGACTCTACACTGCCCTACTACGACACGCCTGTGCCTTTACTCCTCATTTGAGCTTCCGCTCTTATCCATTACCAAAGATGGCGGACATTCCATAGCCCTACTGCGGCACGTCCGCGGCTGAAGTGCCGTGTTGCGGTGCCCCAAAATAGCGGACTCTACACTGCCCTACTGCGACACACCTGTTCCTTTATTCCTCAGTTGGGCTTCCGCTTAAATCAGTGGCTAAAGATGGCGGACAGTCTATAGCCCTACTGCGGCACGTCCGCAGCTGTAGTGCTGAGCAGTGGTGGCCAAAATGGCAGGATACTACACTGCCCTACTACTACACGCCAGTGCCTTTTCTCCTCAGTTCGGCTTCCAATCTAACTAATGGAAAAAGATGGCGGACACTCCATGGCCCTTCAGCGGCACGTGTAAGCTGTAGCGCCGCGTAGCGCGGCCCAACATGTCGGACGCAACACTGCCCGACTACGACACGCCTGTGGCTTTACTCCTCAGTTGGGCCTCCGCTCTAATCCGTGTCCAAAGATGGCGAACACTCCCCGTCCATAATGCGGCACGTGCACGGCAGTAGTGCCGTGTTGCGATATCCCAAAATATCGACTCTACACTGCCCTACTACTACACGCCAGTGCCTTTTCTCCTCAGATCTGCTTCCGCTCTAAATAGTGGAAAAAGATGTCGGACACTCCATGGCCCTTCGGCGGACGTGCGCTGCTGAAGTGCTGCGTTGCAGTGGCCCAACATGTCGGACGCAACACTGTCCGACTACGACACGCCAGTGCCTTTACTCCTCAGTTCGGCTTCCGCTCTAATCAGTGGCCAAAAATGGCGGACACTCCACGGCCCTACTGCGGCACGTAATAGGCTGTTGTGCCGCGTTGCGGTGGCCCGAAATGGCGGACACTACACTGCCCTACTAGACTCTACCAAAGACTTAAGTTCTCAGTTGCGCTTCCGCTTAAATCAGAGGCCAAATATGGCGGACCCTCCATGGCCCTACTGCGGCAAGCGCGCGGCTGTAGTGTCGCGTTGCGTTGCCCCAAAATATTGGACTTCGGCGCGCGCGTGGCTGTAGTGCTGCGTTGCGGTGGCCCAAAATGGTGGACACAACACTACCCTACTAGACTGTACCATAAACTTAAGTTCTCAGTTGCGCTTCCGCTTTAATCTATGGCCAAATATGGCGGACCCTCCATGGCCCTTCTGCGGCACGTGCGTGGCTTTATTGCCGCGTTGCGGTGGCTCAACATGTCGGACGCTACACTGCCCGACTACGACACGCCTGTGCCTTTACTCCTCAGTTCGGCTTCTGCTCTAATCAGTGTCTAACGATGGCGGACGGTCTATTGCCCGACTGCGGCACGTGTGTGGCTGTAGTGCAACGTTGCAGTGGCCCAAAATGTCGGACTCTACACTGGCTTACTACGGCACGCCAGTGCCTTTACTCCTCAGTTGGGATTCCGCTCTAATCAGTGGATAAAGATGGCGTTCACTCCACGGCCCTTCTGCGGCACGTGCGTGGCTGTAGTGCCACGTTGCAGTGGCCCAAAATGTCGGAATCTACACTACCTTACTACGACATGCCAGTGCCTTTACTGCTCAGTTGGGATTCAGCTCAAATCAGTGGCAAAAGATGGCGGACAGTCTATAGCCCTACTGCGGCACGTCCGCGATTGTAGTGTCGCGTTGCAGTGCCCAAAAATGGCGGACTCTACACTGCCTTACTGTGACACGCGAGTGCCTTTACTCCTCAGTTAAGCTTCCACTACAATCCGTGGCCAAAGATGGCGGATACTCCACGGCCCAACTGTGGCACGTGCGTGGCTGTAGGGCCGCGTTGCGGTGGCCCAAAATGGCGGACACAACACTGTCCTGCTAGACTCTACCAAAGACATGTTCTCAGTTGCGCTTCCGCTTTAATCTGTGGCCAAATATGGCGGACCCTCCGTGGCCCTTCTTCGGCACGTGCGCGGCTTTATTGCCGCGTTGCGTTGCCCCAAAATATCGGACTCTACACTGCCCTACTACTACACGTCAGTGCCTTTACTCCTCAGTTCGGCTTCCGCTCTAATTAATGGCCAAAGATGGCGGACAGTCTATAGCCCTACTGCGTCACGTCCGCGGCTGTAGTGTCGCGTTGCGGTTCCCTAAAATGGCGGACTCTACACTGCCCTACTACGACACGCCTGTGCCTTTACTCCTCAGTTGAGCTTCCGCTCTTATCCATTACCAAAGATGGCGGACATTCCATAGCCCTACTGCGGCACGTCCGCGGCTGAAGTGCCGTGTTGCGGTGCCCCAAAATAGCGGACTCTACACTGCCCTACTGCGACACACCTGTTCCTTTATTCCTCAGTTGGGCTTCCGCTTAAATCAGTGGCTAAAGATGGCGGACAGTCTATAGCCCTACTGCGGCACGTCCGCAGCTGCAGTGCTGAGCAGTGGTGGCCAAAATGGCAGGATACTACACTGCCCTACTACTACACGCCAGTGCCTTTTCTCCTCAGTTCGGCTTCCAATCTAACTAATGGAAAAAGATGGCGGACACTCCATGGCCCTTCAGCGGCACGTGTAAGCTGTAGCGCCGCGTAGCGCGGCCCAACATGTCGGACGCAACACTGCCCGACTACGACACGCCTGTGGCTTTACTCCTCAGTTGGGCTTCCGCTCTAATCCGTGTCCAAAGATGGCGAACACTCCCCGGCCATAATGCGGCACGTGCACGGCAGTAGTGCCGTGTTGCGATATCCCAAAATATCGGACTCTACACTGCCCTACTACTACACGCCAGTGCCTTTTCTCCTCAGATCTGCTTCTGCTCTAAATAGTGGAAAAAGATGTCGGACACTCCATGGCCCTTCGGCGGACGTGCGCTGCTGAAGTGCCGCGTTGCAGTGGCCCAACATGTCGGACGCAACACTGTCCGACTACGACACGCCTGTGGCTTTACTCCTCAGTTGGGCTTCCGCTCTAATCCGTGTCCAAAGATGGCGAACACTCCCCGGCCATAATGCGGCACGTGCACGGCAGTAGTGCCGTGTTGCGATATCCCAAAATATCGGACTCTACACTGCCCTACTACTACACGCCAGTGCCTTTTCTCCTCAGATCTGCTTCCGCTCTAAATAGTGGAAAAAGATGTCGGACACTCCATGGCCCTTCGGCGGACGTGCGCTGCTGAAGTGCCGCGTTGCAGTGGCCCAACATGTCGGACGCAACACTGTCCGACTACGACACGCCAGTGCCTTTACTCCTCAGTTCGGCTTCCGCTCTAATCAGTGGCCAAAAATGGCGGACACTCCACGGCCCTACTGCGGCACGTAATAGGCTGTTGTGCCGCGTTGCGGTGGCCCGAAATGGCGGACACTACACTACACTAGACTCTACCAAAGACTTAAGTTCTCAGTTGCGCTTCCGCTTAAATCAGAGGCCAAATATGGCGGACCCTCCATGGCCCTACTGCGGCAAGCGCGCGGCTGTAGTGTCGCCTTGCGTTTCCCAAAATATCGGACTCTACACTGCCCTACTACGACACGCCTGTTCCTTTACTCCTCAGTAGGGCTTCCGCTTAAATCAGTGGCTAAAGATGGCGGACAGTCTATAGCCCTACTGCGGCACGTCCGCGGCTGTAGTGCTGCGTAGCGGTGGCCAAAATGACAGGATACTACACTGCCCTACTACTACACGCCAGTGCATTTTCTCCTCAGTTCTGCTTCCACTCTAACTAATGGAAAAAGATGTCGGGCACTCTACGTCCCTACTGCGACACGTGCGTGGCTTTATTGCCCCGTTGCGGTGGAACAAAATATAGGACTCTTCACTGCCCTACTACTACACGTCAGTGCTTTTACTCCTCAGTTCGGCTTCCGCTCTAATTAATGGCCAAAGATGGCGGACAGTCTATAGCCCTACTGCGGCACGTCCGTGGCTGTAGTGTCGCGTTGCGTTGCCTCAAAATGGCGGACTCTACACTGCCCTACTACGACACGCCAGTGCCGTTACTCCTCAGTAGCGCTTCCGCTTAAATCAGTGGCTAAAGATGGCGGACAGTCTATAGCCCTACTGCGGCACGTCCGCGGCTGTAGTGCTGCGTAGTGGTGGCCAAAATGACTGGATACTACACTGCCCTACTACTACACGCCAGTGCCTTTTCTCCTCAGTTCTGCTTCCACTCTAACTAATGGAAAAAGATGTCGGACACTCCATGGCCCTTCAGCGGCACGTGCGCTGCAAAAGTGCCGCGTTGTAGTGGCCCAAAATGGCGTACTCCACTCTGCCCGACTACGACACGAAAGTGCCTTTACTCCACAAATCGGCTTACGCTCTAATCAGTGGCCGAAGATGGCGAACACTCCACGGCCCTACTGCGACACGTGCGTGGCTTTATTGCCCCGTTCCGGTGGAACAAAATATAGGACTCTTCACTGCCCTACTACTACACGTCAGTGCCTTTACTCCTCAGTTCGGCTTCCGCTCTAATTAATGGCCAAAGATGGCGGACAGTCTATAACCCTACTGCGGCACGTCCGAGGCTGTAGTGTCGCGTTGCGTTGCCCCAAAATGGCGGACTCTACACTGCCCTACTACGACACGCCAGTGCCTTTACTCCTCATCAGGGCTTCCGCTCTTATCCGGGACCAAAGATGGCGAACACTCCCCGGCCCTAATGCGGCACTTGCACGGCTGAAGTGCAGCGTTGCAGTGGCCCAACATGTCGGACGCAACACTGTCCGACTACGACACGCCAGTGCCTTTACTCCTCAGTTCGGCTTCCGCTCTAATCAGTGGCCAAAGATGGCGAACACTCCATGGCCCTACTGCGGCAAGCGCGCGGCTGTAGTGTCGCGTTGCGTTGCCCCAAAATATCGGACTCTACACTGCCCTACTACGACGCGCCTGTTCCTTTACTCCTCAGTAGGGCTTCCGCTTAAATCAGTGGCTAAAGATGGCGGACAGTCTATAGCCCTACTGCGGCACGTCTGCGGCTGTAATGCCACGTTGCGGTGCCCCTAAATGGCGGACTCTACACTGCCCTACAACGACACGCCTGTGGCTTTACTCCTCAGATGAGCTTCCGCTCTAATCAGTGGCCAAAGATGGCGGACACTCCATAGCCCTACAGCAGCACGTCCGCGACTGTAGTGTCGCGTTGCGGTGCCCCAAAATAATGGACTCTACACTGCCCTACAACGAAACGCCTGTGCTTTTTCTCCTCAGTTGAGCTTCCGCTCTAATCCATGGCCAAAGATGGCGAACACTCCCCGGCCCTATTTCGGCACGTGCACGGCTGTAGTGCCGCGTTGCGGTGGCCCAAAAGGGCGGACACTGCACTGCCCTACTACTACACGCCAGTGCCTTTTCTCCTCAGTTCGGCTTCCGCTCTAAATAGTGGAAAAAGATGTCGGACACTCCATGGCCCTTCAGCGGCACGTGCGCTGCTGAAGTGCCGCGTTGCAGTGGCCCAACATGTCGGACGCAACACTGTCCGACTACGACACGCCAGTGCCTTTACTCCTCAGTTCGGCTTCCGCTCGAATCAATGGTCAAAAATGGCGGACACTCCACGGCCCTACTGCTGCACGTGCGTGGCTGTAGTGCCGCGTTGCGGTGGCCCAAAAGGGCGGACACTGCACTGCCCTTCTAGACTCTACCAAAGACTTAAGTTCTCAATTGCGCTTCCGCTTTAATCAGCTCCCAAATATGGCGGCCCCTTCTTGACCCTACTGCGGCAAGCGCGCGACTGTAGTGTCGCGTTGCGTTGCCCCAAAATATCGTACTCTACACTGCCCTACTACTACACGTCAGTGCCTTTACTCCTCAGTTCTGCTTCCGCTCTAATTAATGGCCAAAGATGGCGGACAGTCTATAGCCTTACTGCGTCACGTCCGCGGCTGTAGTGTCGCGTTGCGTTGCCCCAAAATATCGGACTCTACACTGCCCTACTACGACACGCCTGTTCCTTTACTCCTCAGTAGGGCTTCCGCTTAAATCAGTGGCTAAAGATGGCGGACAGTCTATAGCCCTACTGCGGCACGTCCGCGGCTGTAGTGCTGCCTAGTGGTGGCCAAAATGACAGGATACTACACTGCCATACTACTACACGCCAGTGCCTTTTCTCCTCAGTTCCGCTTCCACTCTAACTAATGGAAAAAGATGTCGGACACTCCATGGCCCTTCAGCGGCACGTGCGCTGCTAAAGTGCCGCGTTGCAGTAGCCCAAAATGGCGTACTCCACACTGCCCGACTACGACACGCCAGTGCCTTTACTCCACAGTTCGGCTTCCGCTCTAATCAGTGGCCAAAGATGGCGGACACTCCACGGCCCTACTGCGACACGTGCGTGGCTTTATTGCCCCGTTGCGGTGGAACAAAATATAGGACTCTTCACTGCCCTACTACTACACGCCAGTGCCTTTACTCCACAGTTCGGCTTCCGCTCTAATCAGTGGCCAAAGATGGCGGACACTCCACGGCCCTACTGCGACAAGTGCGTGGTTTTATTGCCCCGTTGCGGTGGAACAAAATATAGGACTCTACACTTCCCTACTACGACACGCCAGTGCCTTTACTCCTGAGCAGGGCTTCCGCTCTTATCCGGGACCAAAGATGGCGAACACTCCCCGGCCCTAATGCGGCACTTGCACGGCTGTAGCGCCGCGTTGCAGTGGCCCAACATGTCGGACGCAACACTGTCCGACTACGACACGCCAGTGCCTTTACTCCTCAGTCCGGCTTCCGCTCTAATCAGTGGCCAAAAATGGAGGACACTCCACGGCCCTACTGCGGCACGTAATAGGCTGTTGTGCCGCGTTGTGTTGGCCCGAAATGGTGGACACTACACTGCCCTACTAGACTCTACCAAAGACTTAAGTTCTCAGTTGCGCTTCCGCTTAAATCAGAGGCCAAATATGGCGGACCCTCCATGGCCCTACTGCGGCAAGCGCGCGGCTGTAGTGTCGCGTTGCGTTGCCCCAAAATTTCGGACTCTACACTGCCCTACTACGACACGCCTGTTCCTTTACTCCTCAGTAGGGCTTCCGCTTAAATCAGTGGCTAAAGATGGCGGACAGTCTATAGCCCTACTGCGGCACGTCCGCGGCTGTAGTGCTGCGTAGTGGTGGCCAAAATGACAGGATACTACACTGCCCTACTACTGCACGCCTGTGCCTTTTCTCCTCAGTTCGGCTTCCACTCTAACTAATGGAAAAAGATGTCGGACACTCCATGGCCCTTCAGCGGCACGTGCGCTGCTAAAGTGCCGCGTTGCAGTGGCCCAAAATGGCGTACTCTACACTGCCCGACTACGACACGCCAGTGCCTTTACTCCACAGTTGCCTTTACTCCACCTTTACTCCACAGTTCGGCTTCCGCTCTAATCAGTGGCGAAAGATGGCGGACACTCCACGGCCCTACTGCGACACGTGCGTGGCTTTTTTACCCCGTTGCGGTGGAACAAAATATAGGACTCTTCACTGCCCTACTACTACACGTCAGTGCTTTACACAGCGTGACCCTAAAGTTTACTATGTATGCCTATGCGAAATAGAGTGTTCTGAGAAGCTTAAAATGAAGAAATAAGCGTTCTAAAATGCTTTAAAAATTCAAAGACATCATTCAATGGTTAACTAACGCAAGGCGCAATATCAGACCTTAATATTGACCCATAATATTTAAATTGGACCAGGTATTATATTACAGGGTAATAGTGTACCCTACCACAGGAAATAATTATAGGTCAATTAGGGGGTACACTATGTATATTTTAAATAGTGCATTAAAACAAGGAAATACGAAGACACTTTTCTATGTTAACTAACGGCACGGTATCGGACCTTAATATTGACCTATAATTTTTAAATTGGACCACGTATTATATTACAGGGTAATAGTGTTCCCTACCACTGGAAATAATTATAGGTCAATTAGGGGGTACACAGCGTGACCCTAAAGTTTACTATGTATGCCTATGCGAAATAGAGTGTTCTGAGAAGCTTAAAATAAAGAAATAAGCGTTCTAAAATGCTTTAAAAATTCAAAGACATCTTTCAATGGTTAACTAACGCAAGGTGCAATATCAGACCTTAATATGGAACCATAATATTTAAATTGGACCAGGTATTATATTACAGGGTAATAGTGTACCCTACAACAGGGAATAATTATAGGTCAATTAGGGGATACACTGTGTATATTTTAAATAGTGCATTAAAACAAGGAAATTCGAAGACTCTTTTCTATGTTAACTAACGGCACGGTATCGGACCTTAATATTGACTTAAAATTTTTAAATTGAACCACGTATTATATTACAGAGTTATAGTGTACCCTACTACGTAAAATAATTATAGGTCAATTAGGGGGTACACAGCGTGACCCTAAAGTTTACTATGTATGCGTATGCGAAATAAAGTGTTCTGAGAAGCTTAAAATGAAGAAATAAGCGTTCTAAAATGCTTTAAAAATTCAAAGACATCTTTCAATGGTTAACCAACGCAAGGCGCGATATCAGACCTTATTATTGACCCATAATATTTAAATTGGACCAGATATTATATTTCAGGGTAATAGTGTACCCTACCGCAGGAAATAATTATAGGTCAAATAAGGGGTACACAGCGTGACCCTAAAGTTTACTATGTATTCTTATGCAAAATAAAGTTTTCTGAGAAGCTTAAAATGAAGAAATAAGCGTTCTGAAATGCTTTAAAAATTCAAAGACATTTTTCTATGTTAACTAACGGTACGGTATAGGACCTTAATATTGACCTATAATTTTTAAATTTGACCACGTTATATATTACAGGGTAATATTGTTCCCTACCACGGGAAATAATTATAGGTCAATTAGGGGGTACACAGCGTGACCCTAAAGTTTACTATGTATGCCTATGCGAAGTAAAGTGTTTTGAGAAGCTTAAAATGAAGAAATAAGCGTTCTAAAATGCTTTAAAAATTCAAAGACATCTTTCAATGGTTAACTAACGCAAGGCGCAATATCAGACCTTAATATTGACCCATAATATTTAAATTGGCCCAGGTATTATATTACAGGGTAATAGTGTACCCTACCACAGGAAATAATTATAGGTCAGTTAGGGGGTACACTATGTATATTTTAAATAGTGCATTAAAACAAGGAAATTCGAAGACTCTTTTCTATGTTAACTAACGGCACGGTATCGGACCTTAATATTGACCTAAAATTTTTAAATTGGACCACGTATTATATTTCAGGGTGATAGTGAACTCTACCACAGGAAATAATTATAGGTCAATTAGGGGGTACACAGCGTGACCCTAAAGGTTACTATGTATGCCTATGCGAAATAAAGTGTTCTGAGAAGCTTAAAATGAGGAAATAAGCGTTCTAAAATGCTTTAAAAATTCAAAGACATTTTTCTATGTTAACTAACGGCACGGTATCGGACCTTAATATTGACCTATAAATTTTAAATTGGACCACGTATTATATTACAGGGTAATATTGTTCCCTACCACGGAAAATAATTATAGGTCTCTTAGGGGGTACACAGCGTGACCCTAAAGTTTACTATGTATGCCTATGCGAAATAAAGTGTTCTGAGAAGCTTAAAATGAGGAAATAAGCGTTCTAAAATGCTTTAAAAATTCAAAGACATCTTTCTATGTTAACTAACGGTACGGTATCGGACCTTAATATTGACCTATAATTTTTAAATTGGACCACGTATTATATTACAGGGTAATATTGTTCCCTACCACGGGAAATAATTATAGGTCATTTAGGGGGTACACAGCGTGACCCTAAAGTTTACTATGTATGCCTATGCGAAATAAAGTGTTCTGAGAAGCTTAAAATGAGGAAATAAGCGTTCTAAAATGCTTTAAAAATTCAAAGACATTTTTCTATGTTAACTAACGGCACGGTATCGGATCTTAATATTGACCTATAATTTTTAAATTGGACCACGTATTATATTACAGGGTAATATTGTTCCCTACCACGGGAAATAATTATAGGTCACTTAGGGGGTACAGAGCGTGACCCTAAAGTTTACTATGTATGCCTATGCGAAATAGAATGTTCTGAGAAGCTTAAAATGAAGAAATAAGCGTTCTGAAATGCTTTAAAAATTCAAAGACATTTTTCTATGTTAACTAACGGTACGGTATCGGACCTTAATATTGACCTATAATTTTTAAATTTGACCACGTAATATATTACAGGGTAATATTGTTCCCTACCACATGAAATAATTATAGGTCAATTAGGGGGTACACAGCGTGACCCTAAAGTTTACTATGTATGCCTATGCGAAATAAAGTGTTCTGAGAAGCTTAAAATGAGGAAATAAGCGTTCTAAAATGCTTTAAAAATTCAAAGACATTTTTCTATGTTAACTAACGGTACGGTATCGGACCTTAATATTGACCTATAATTTTTAAATTGGACCACGTATTATATTACAGGGTTATAGTGTACCCTACCACAGGAAATAATTATAGGTCAATTAGGGGGTACACAGCGTGACCCTAAAGTTTACTATGTATGCCTATGCGAAATAAAGTGTTCTGAGGAGCTTAAAATGAGGAAATAAGCGTTCTAAAATGCTTTAAAAATTCAAAGACATTTTTCTATGTTAACTAACGGCACGGTATCGGACCTTAATATTGACCTAAAATTTTTAAATTGGACCACGTATTATATTTCAGGGTGATAGTGAACTCTACCACAGGAAATAATTATAGGTCAATTAGGGGGTACACAGCGTGACCCTAAAGGTTACTATGTATGCCTATGCGAAATAAAGTGTTCTGAGAAGCTTAAAATGAGGAAATAAGCGTTCTAAAATGCTTTAAAAATTCAAAGACATTTTTCTATGTTAACTAACGGCACGGTATCGGACCTTAATATTGACCTATAAATTTTAAATTGGACCACGTATTATATTACAGGGTAATATTGTTCCCTACCACGGAAAATAATTATAGGTCTCTTAGGGGGTACACAGCGTGACCCTAAAGTTTACTATGTATGCCTATGCGAAATAAAGTGTTCTGAGAAGCTTAAAATGAGGAAATAAGCGTTCTAAAATGCTTTAAAAATTCAAAGACATCTTTCTATGTTAACTAACGGTACGGTATCGGACCTTAATATTGACCTATAATTTTTAAATTGGACCACGTATTATATTACAGGGTAATATTGTTCCCTACCACGGGAAATAATTATAGGTCATTTAGGGGGTACACAGCGTGACCCTAAAGTTTACTATGTATGCCTATGCGAAATAAAGTGTTCTGAGAAGCTTAAAATGAGGAAATAAGCGTTCTAAAATGCTTTAAAAATTCAAAGACATTTTTCTATGTTAACTAACGGCACGGTATCGGATCTTAATATTGACCTATAATTTTTAAATTGGACCACGTATTATATTACAGGGTAATATTGTTCCCTACCACGGGAAATAATTATAGGTCACTTAGGGGGTACAGAGCGTGACCCTAAAGTTTACTATGTATGCCTATGCGAAATAGAGTGTTCTGAGAAGCTTAAAATGAAGAAATAAGCGTTCTGAAATGCTTTAAAAATTCAAAGACATTTTTCTATGTTAACTAACGGTACGGTATCGGACCTTAATATTGACCTATAATTTTTAAATTTGACCACGTAATATATTACAGGGTAATATTGTTCCCTACCACATGAAATAATTATAGGTCAATTAGGGGGTACACAGCGTGACCCTAAAGTTTACTATGTATGCCTATGCGAAATAAAGTGTTCTGAGAAGCTTAAAATGAGGAAATAAGCGTTCTAAAATGCTTTAAAAATTCAAAGACATTTTTCTATGTTAACTAACGGTACGGTATCGGACCTTAATATTGACCTATAATTTTTAAATTGGACCACGTATTATATTACAGGGTTATAGTGTACCCTACCACAGGAAATAATTATAGGTCAATTAGGGGGTACACAGCGTGACCCTAAAGTTTACTATGTATGCCTATGCGAAATAAAGTGTTCTGAGGAGCTTAAAATGAGGAAATAAGCGTTCTAAAATGCTTTAAAAATTCAAAGACATTTTTCTATGTTAACTAACGGTACGGTATCGGACCTTAATATTGACCTATAATTTTTAAATTGGACCACGTATTATATTACAGGGTAATATTGTTCCCTACCACGGGAAATAATTTTAGGTCATTTAGGGGGTACACAGCGTGACCCTAAAGTTTACTATGTATGCCTATGCGAAATAAAGTGTTTTGAGAAGCTTAAAATGAAGAAATAAGCGTTCTAAAATGCTTTAAAAATTCAAAGACATCTTTCAATGGTTAACTAACGCAAGGCGCAATATCAGACCTTAATATTGACCCATAATATTTAAATTGGCCCAGGTATTATATTACAGGGTAATAGTGTACCCTACCACAGGAAATAATTATAGGTCAGTTAGGGGGTACACTATGTATATTTTAAATAGTGCATTAAAACAAGGAAATTCGAAGACTCTTTTCTATGTTAACTAACGGCACGGTATCGGACCTTAATATTGACCTAAAATTTTTAAATTGGACCACGTATTATATTTCAGGGTGATAGTGAACTCTACCACAGGAAATAATTATAGGTCAATTAGGGGGTACACAGCGTGACCCTAAAGGTTACTATGTATGCCTATGCGAAATAAAGTGTTCTGAGAAGCTTAAAATAAGGAAATAAGCGTTCTAAAATGCTTTAAAAATTCAAAGACATTTTTCTATGTTAACTAACGGCACGGTATCGGACCTTAATATTGACCTATAATTTTTAAATTGAACCACGTATTATATTACAGGGTAATAGTGTACCCTACCACAGGAAATAATTATAGGTCAATTAGGGGGTACACAGCGTGACCCTAAAGTTTACTATGTATGCCTATGCGAAATAGAGTGTTCTGAGAAGCTTAAAATGAAGAAATAAGCGTTCTAGAATGCTTTAAAAATTCAAAGACATCTTTCAATGGTTAACTAACGCAAGGCGCGATATCAGACCTTAATATGGAACCATAATATTTAAATTAGACCAGGTATTATATTACAGGGTAATAGTGTACCCTACAACAGGAAATAATTATAGGTCAATTAGGGGGTACACTATGTATATATGAAATAGTGCATTAAAACAAGGAAATTCGAAGACTCTTTTCTATGTTAACTAACGGCACGGTATCGGACCTTAATATTGACCTATAATTTTTAAATTGGACCACGTATTATATTACAGGGTTATAGTGTACCCTACCACAGGAAATAATTATATTTCAATTAGGGGGTACACAGCGTGTCCAAAAAGTTTACTATGTATGCCTATGCGAAATAGAATGTTCTGAGAAGCTTAAAATTAAGAAATAAGCGTTCTAAAATGCTTTAAAAATTCAAAGACATCTTTCAATGGTTAACCAACACAAGGCGCGATATCAGACCTTAATATTGACCCATAATATTTAAATTGGTCCAGGTATTATATTACAGGGTAATATTGTTCCCTACCACGGGAAATAATTATAGGTCACTTAGGGGGTACACAGCGTGACCCTAAAGTTTACTATGTATGCCTATGCCAAATAAAGTGTTCTGAGAAGCTTAAAATGAGGAAATAAGCGTTCTAAAATGCTTTAAAAATTCAAAGACATCTTTCTATGTTAACTAACGGTACGGTATCGGACCTTAATATTGACCTATAATTTTTAAATTTGACCACGTAATATATTACAGGGTAATATTGTTCCCTACCACGGGAAATAATTATAGGTCAGTTAGGGGGTACACAGCGTGACCCTAAAGTTTACTATGTATGCCTATGCGAAATAAAGTGTTCTGAGAAGCTTAAAATGAGGAAATAAGCGTTCTAAAATGCTTTAAAAATTCAAAGACATTTTTCTATGTTAACTAACGGTACGGTATCGGACCTTAATATTGACCTATAATTTTTAAATTGGACCACGTATTATATTACCGGGTTATAGTGTACCCTACCACAGGAAATAATTATAGGTCAATTAGGGGGTACACAGCGTGACCCTAAAGTTTACTATGTATGCCTATGCGAAATAAAGTGTTCTGAGGAGCTTAAAATGAGGAAATAAGCGTTCTAAAATGCTTTAAAAATTCAAAGACATTTTTCTATGTTAACTAACGGTACGGTATCGGACCTTAATATTGACCTATAATTTTTAAATTGGACCACGTATTATATTACAGGGTAATATTGTTCCCTACCACGGGAAATAATTATAGGTCATTTAGGGGGTACACAGCGTGACCCTAAAGTTTACTATGTATGCCTATGCGAAATAAAGTGTTTTGAGAAGCTTAAAATGAAGAAATAAGCGTTCTAAAATGCTTTAAAAATTCAAAGACATCTTTCAATGGTTAACTAACGCAAGGCGCAATATCAGACCTTAATATTGACCCATAATATTTAAATTGGCCCAGGTATTATATTACAGGGTAATAGTGTACCCTACCACAGGAAATAATTATAGGTCAGTTAGGGGGTACACTATGTATATTTTAAATAGTGCATTAAAACAAGGAAATTCGAAGACTCTTTTCTATGTTAACTAACGGCACGGTATCGGACCTTAATATTGACCTAAAATTTTTAAATTGGACCACGTATTATATTTCAGGGTGATAGTGAACTCTACCACAGGAAATAATTATAGGTCAATTAGGGGGTACACAGCGTGACCCTAAAGGTTACTATGTATGCCTATGCGAAATAAAGTGTTCTGAGAAGCTTAAAATAAGGAAATAAGCGTTCTAAAATGCTTTAAAAATTCAAAGACATTTTTCTATGTTAACTAACGGCACGGTATCGGACCTTAATATTGACCTATAATTTTAAATTGGACCACGTATTATAATACAGGGTAATAGTGTACCCTACCACAGGAAATAATTATAGGTCAATTAGGGGGTACACAGCGTGACCCTAAAGTTTACTATGTATGCCTATGCGAAATAGAGTGTTCTGAGAAGCTTAAAATGAAGAAATAAGCGTTCTAGAATGCTTTAAAAATTCAAAGACATCTTTCAATGGTTAACTAACGCAAGGCGCGATATCAGACCTTAATATGGAACCATAATATTTAAATTAGACCAGGTATTATATTACAGGGTAATAGTGTACCCTACAACAGGAAATAATTATAGGTCAATTAGGGGGTACACTATGTATATATGAAATAGTGCATTAAAACAAGGAAATTCGAAGACTCTTTTCTATGTTAACTAACGGCACGGTATCGGACCTTAATATTGACCTATAATTTTTAAATTGGACCACGTATTATATTACAGGGTTATAGTGTACCCTACCACAGGAAATAATTATATTTCAATTAGGGGGTACACAGCGTGTCCAAAAAGTTTACTATGTATGCCTATGCGAAATAGAATGTTCTGAGAAGCTTAAAATTAAGAAATAAGCGTTCTAAAATGCTTTAAAAATTCAAAGACATCTTTCAATGGTTAACCAACACAAGGCGCGATATCAGACCTTAATATTGACCCATAATATTTAAATTGGTCCAGGTATTATATTACAGGGTAATATTGTTCCCTACCACGGGAAATAATTATAGGTCACTTAGGGGGTACACAGCGTGACCCTAAAGTTTACTATGTATGCCTATGCGAAATAAAGTGTTCTGAGAAGCTTAAAATGAGGAAATAAGCGTTCTAAAATGCTTTAAAAATTCAAAGACATCTTTCTATGTTAACTAACGGTACGGTATCGGACCTTAATATTAACCTATAATTTTTAAATTTGACCACGTAATATATTACAGGGTAATATTGTTCCCTACCACGGGAAATAATTATAGGTCAGTTAGGGGGTACACAGCGTGACCCTAAAGTTTACTATGTATGCCTATGCGAAATAAAGTGTTCTGAGAAGCTTAAAATGAGGAAATAAGCGTTCTAAAATGCTTTAAAAATTCAAAGACATTTTTCTATGTTAACTAACGGTACGGTATCGGACCTTAATATTGACCTATAATTTTTAAATTGGACCACGTATTATATTACCGGGTTATAGTGTACCCTACCACAGGAAATAATTATAGGTCACTTAGGGGGTACACAGCGTGACCCTAAAGTTTACTATGTATGCCTATGCGAAATAAAGTGTTCTGAGAAGCTTAAAATGAGGAAATAAGCGTTCTAAAATGCTTTAAAAATTCAAAGACATCTTTCTATGTTAACTAACGGTACGGTATCGGACCTTAATATTGACCTATAATTTTTAAATTTGACCACGTAATATATTACAGGGTAATATTGTTCCCTACCACGGGAAATAATTATAGGTCAGTTAGGGGGTACACAGCGTGACCCTAAAGTTTACTATGTATGCCTATGCGAAATAAAGTGTTCTGAGAAGCTTAAAATGAGGAAATAAGCGTTCTAAAATGCTTTAAAAATTCAAAGACATTTTTCTATGTTAACTAACGGTACGGTATCGGACCTTAATATTGACCTATAATTTTTAAATTGGACCACGTATTATATTACCGGGTTATAGTGTACCCTACCACAGGAAATAATTATAGGTCAATTAGGGGGTACACAGCGTGACCCTAAAGTTTACTATGTATGCCTATGCGAAATAAAGTGTTCTGAGGAGCTTAAAATGAGGAAATAAGCGTTCTAAAATGCTTTAAAAATTCAAAGACATTTTTCTATGTTAACTAACGGTACGGTATCGGACCTTAATATTGACCTATAATTTTTAAATTGGACCACGTATTATATTACAGGGTAATATTGTTCCCTACCACGGGAAATAATTATAGGTCATTTAGGGGGTACACAGCGTGACCCTAAAGTTTACTATGTATGCCTATGCAAAATAAAGTGTTTTGAGAAGCTTAAAATGAAGAAATAAGCGTTCTAAAATGCTTTAAAAATTCAAAGACATCTTTCAATGGTTAACTAACGCAAGGCGCAATATCAGACCTTAATATTGACCCATAATATTTAAATTGGCCCAGGTATTATATTACAGGGTAATAGTGTACCCTACCACAGGAAATAATTATAGGTCAGTTAGGGGGTACACTATGTATATTTTAAATAGTGCATTAAAACAAGGAAATTCGAAGACTCTTTTCTATGTTAACTAACGGCACGGTATCGGACCTTAATATTGACCTAAAATTTTTAAATTGGACCACGTATTATATTTCAGGGTGATAGTGAACTCTACCACAGGAAATAATTATAGGTCAATTAGGGGGTACACAGCGTGACCCTAAAGGTTACTATGTATGCCTATGCGAAATAAAGTGTTCTGAGAAGCTTAAAATAAGGAAATAAGCGTTCTAAAATGCTTTAAAAATTCAAAGACATTTTTCTATGTTAACTAACGGCACGGTATCGGACCTTAATATTGACCTATAATTTTTAAATTGGACCACGTATTATATTACAGGGTAATAGTGTACCCTACCACAGGAAATAATTATAGGTCAATTAGGGGGTACACAGCGTGACCCTAAAGTTTACTATGTATGCCTATGCGAAATAGAGTGTTCTGAGAAGCTTAAAATGAAGAAATAAGTGTTCTAGAATGCTTTAAAAATTCAAAGACATCTTTCAATGGTTAACTAACGCAAGGCGCGATATCAGACCTTAATATGGAACCATAATATTTAAATTAGACCAGGTATTATATTACAGGGTAATAGTGTACCCTACAACAGGAAATAATTATAGGTCAATTAGGGGGTACACTATGTATATATGAAATAGTGCATTAAAACAAGGAAATTCGAAGACTCTTTTCTATGTTAACTAACGGCACGGTATCGGACCTTAATATTGACCTATAATTTTTAAATTGGACCACGTATTATATTACAGGGTTATAGTGTACCCTACCACAGGAAATAATTATATTTCAATTAGGGGGTACACAGCGTGTCCAAAAAGTTTACTATGTATGCCTATGCGAAATAGAATGTTCTGAGAAGCTTAAAATTAAGAAATAAGCGTTCTAAAATGCTTTAAAAATTCAAAGACATCTTTCAATGGTTAACCAACACAAGGCGCGATATCAGACCTTAATATTGACCCATAATATTTAAATTGGTCCAGGTATTATATTACAGGGTAATATTGTTCCCTACCACGGGAAATAATTATAGGTCACTTAGGGGGTACACAGCGTGACCCTAAAGTTTACTATGTATGCCTATGCGAAATAAAGTGTTCTGAGAAGCTTAAAATGAGGAAATAAGCGTTCTAAAATGCTTTAAAAATTCAAAGACATCTTTCTATGTTAACTAACGGTACGGTATCGGACCTTAATATTAACCTATAATTTTTAAATTTGACCACGTAATATATTACAGGGTAATATTGTTCCCTACCACGGGAAATAATTATAGGTCAGTTAGGGGGTACACAGCGTGACCCTAAAGTTTACTATGTATGCCTATGCGAAATAAAGTGTTCTGAGAAGCTTAAAATGAGGAAATAAGCGTTCTAAAATGCTTTAAAAATTCAAAGACATTTTTCTATGTTAACTAACGGTACGGTATCGGACCTTAATATTGACCTATAATTTTTAAATTGGACCACGTATTATATTACCGGGTTATAGTGTACCCTACCACAGGAAATAATTATAGGTCAATTAGGGGGTACACAGCGTGACCCTAAAGTTTACTATGTATGCCTATGCGAAATAAAGTGTTCTGAGAAGCTTAAAATGAGGAAATAAGCGTTCTAAAATGCTTTAAAAATTCAAAGACATTTTTCTATGTTAACTAACGGTACGGTATCGGACCTTAATATTGACCTATAATTTTTAAATTGGACCACGTATTATATTACAGGGTAATATTGTTCCCTACCACGGGAAATAATTATAGGTCATTTAGGGGGTACACAGCGTGACCCTAAAGTTTACTATGTATGCCTATGCGAAATAAAGTGTTCTGAGAAGCTTAAAATGAGGAAATAAGCGTTCTAAAATGCTTTAAAAATTCAAAGACATTTTTCTATGTTAACTAACGGTACGGTATCGGACCTTAATATTGACCTATAATTTTTAAATTGGACCACGTATTATATTACAGGGTAATATTGTTCCCTACCACGGGAAATAATTATAGGTCATTTAGGGGGTACACAGCGTGACCCTAAAGTTTACTATGTATGCCTATGCGAAATAAAGTGTTCTGAGAAGCTTAAAATGAGGAAATAAGCGTTCTAAAATGCTTTAAAAATTCAAAGACATTTTTCTATGTTAACTAACGGCACGGTATCAGACCTTAATATTGACCTATAATTTTTAAATTGGACCACGTATTATATTACAGGGTAATATTGTTCCCTACCACGGGAAATAATTATAGGTCATTTAGGGGGTACACAGCGTGACCCTAAAGTTTACTATGTATGCCTATGCGAAATAAAGTGTTTTGAGAAGCTTAAAATGAAGAAATAAGCGTTCTAAAATGCTTTAAAAATTCAAAGACATCTTTCAATGGTTAACTAACGCAAGGCGCAATATCAGACCTTAATATTGACCCATAATATTTAAATTGGCCCAGGTATTATATTACAGGGTAATAGTGTACCCTACCACAGGAAATAATTATAGGTCAGTTAGGGGGTACACTATGTATATTTTAAATAGTGCATTAAAACAAGGAAATTCGAAGACTCTTTTCTATGTTAACTAACGGCACGGTATCGGACCTTAATATTGACCTAAAATTTTTAAATTGGACCACGTATTATATTTCAGGGTGATAGTGAACTCTACCACAGGAAATAATTATAGGTCAATTAGGGGGTACACAGCGTGACCCTAAAGGTTACTATGTATGCCTATGCGAAATAAAGTGTTCTGAGAAGCTTAAAATAAGGAAATAAGCGTTCTAAAATGCTTTAAAAATTCAAAGACATTTTTCTATGTTAACTAACGGCACGGTATCGGACCTTAATATTGACCTATAATTTTTAAATTGGACCACGTATTATATTACAGGGTAATAGTGTACCCTACCACAGGAAATAATTATAGGTCAATTAGGGGGTACACAGCGTGACCCTAAAGTTTACTATGTATGCCTATGCGAAATAGAGTGTTCTGAGAAGCTTAAAATGAAGAAATAAGCGTTCTAGAATGCTTTAAAAATTCAAAGACATCTTTCAATGGTTAACTAACGCAAGGCGCGATATCAGACCTTAATATGGAACCATAATATTTAAATTAGACCAGGTATTATATTACAGGGTAATAGTGTACCCTACAACAGGAAATAATTATAGGTCAATTAGGGGGTACACTATGTATATATGAAATAGTGCATTAAAACAAGGAAATTCGAAGACTCTTTTCTATGTTAACTAACGGCACGGTATCGGACCTTAATATTGACCTATAATTTTTAAATTGGACCACGTATTATATTACAGGGTTATAGTGTACCCTACCACAGGAAATAATTATATTTCAATTAGGGGGTACACAGCGTGTCCAAAAAGTTTACTATGTATGCCTATGCGAAATAGAATGTTCTGAGAAGCTTAAAATTAAGAAATAAGCGTTCTAAAATGCTTTAAAAATTCAAAGACATCTTTCAATGGTTAACCAACACAAGGCGCGATATCAGACCTTAATATTGACCCATAATATTTAAATTGGTCCAGGTATTATATTACAGGGTAATATTGTTCCCTACCTCGGGAAATAATTATAGGTCACTTAGGGGGTACACAGCGTGACCCTAAAGTTTACTATGTATGCCTATGCGAAATAAAGTGTTCTGAGAAGCTTAAAATGAGGAAATAAGCGTTCTAAAATGCTTTAAAAATTCAAAGACATCTTTCTATGTTAACTAACGGTACGGTATCGGACCTTAATATTGACCTATAATTTTTAAATTTGACCACGTAATATATTACAGGGTAATATTGTTCCCTACCACGGGAAATAATTATAGGTCAGTTAGGGGGTACACAGCGTGACCCTAAAGTTTACTATGTATGCCTATGCGAAATAAAGTGTTCTGAGAAGCTTAAAATGAGGAAATAAGCGTTCTAAAATGCTTTAAAAATTCAAAGACATTTTTCTATGTTAACTAACGGTACGGTATCGGACCTTAATATTGACCTATAATTTTTAAATTGGACCACGTATTATATTACCGGGTTATAGTGTACCCTACCACAGGAAATAATTATAGGTCAATTAGGGGGTACACAGCGTGACCCTAAAGTTTACTATGTATGCCTATGCGAAATAAAGTGTTCTGAGGAGCTTAAAATGAGGAAATAAGCGTTCTAAAATGCTTTAAAAATTCAAAGACATTTTTCTATGTTAACTAACGGTACGGTATCGGACCTTAATATTGACCTATAATTTTTAAATTGGACCACGTATTATATTACAGGGTAATATTGTTCCCTACCACGGGAAATAATTATAGGTCATTTAGGGGGTACACAGCGTGACCCTAAAGTTTACTATGTATGCCTATGCGAAATAAAGTGTTTTGAGAAGCTTAAAATGAAGAAATAAGCGTTCTAAAATGCTTTAAAAATTCAAAGACATCTTTCAATGGTTAACTAACGCAAGGCGCAATATCAGACCTTAATATTGACCCATAATATTTAAATTGGCCCAGGTATTATATTACAGGGTAATAGTGTACCCTACCACAGGAAATAATTATAGGTCAGTTAGGGGGTACACTATGTATATTTTAAATAGTGCATTAAAACAAGGAAATTCGAAGACTCTTTTCTATGTTAACTAACGGCACGGTTCGGACCTTAATATTGTCCTAAAATTTTTAAATTGGACCACGTATTATATTTCAGGGTGATAGTGAACTCTACCACAGGAAATAATTATAGGTCAATTAGGGGGTACACAGCGTGACCCTAAAGGTTACTATGTATGCCTATGCGAAATAAAGTGTTCTGAGAAGCTTAAAATAAGGAAATAAGCGTTCTAAAATGCTTTAAAAATTCAAAGACATTTTTCTATGTTAACTAACGGCACGGTATCGGACCTTAATATTGACCTATAATTTTTAAATTGGACCACGTATTATATTACAGGGTAATAGTGTACCCTACCACAGGAAATAATTATAGGTCAATTAGGGGGTACACAGCGTGACCCTAAAGTTTACTATGTATGCCTATGCGAAATAGAGTGTTCTGAGAAGCTTAAAATGAAGAAATAAGCGTTCTAGAATGCTTTAAAAATTCAAAGACATCTTTCAATGGTTAACTAACGCAAGGCGCGATATCAGACCTTAATATGGAACCATAATATTTAAATTAGACCAGGTATTATATTACAGGGTAATAGTGTACCCTACAACAGGAAATAATTATAGGTCAATTAGGGGGTACACTATGTATATATGAAATAGTGCATTAAAACAAGGAAATTCGAAGACTCTTTTCTATGTTAACTAACGGCACGGTATCGGACCTTAATATTGACCTATAATTTTTAAATTGGACCACGTATTATATTACAGGGTTATAGTGTACCCTACCACAGGAAATAATTATATTTCAATTAGGGGGTACACAGCGTGTCCAAAAAGTTTACTATGTATGCCTATGCGAAATAGAATGTTCTGAGAAGCTTAAAATTAAGAAATAAGCGTTCTAAAATGCTTTAAAAATTCAAAGACATCTTTCAATGGTTAACCAACACAAGGCGCGATATCAGACCTTAATATTGACCCATAATATTTAAATTGGTCCAGGTATTATATTACAGGGTAATATTGTTCCCTACCACGGGAAATAATTATAGGTCACTTAGGGGGTACACAGCGTGACCCTAAAGTTTACTATGTATGCCTATGCGAAATAAAGTGTTCTGAGAAGCTTAAAATGAGGAAATAAGCGTTCTAAAATGCTTTAAAAATTCAAAGACATCTTTCTATGTTAACTAACGGTACGGTATCGGACCTTAATATTAACCTATAATTTTTAAATTTGACCACGTAATATATTACAGGGTAATATTGTTCCCTACCACGGGAAATAATTATAGGTCAGTTAGGGGGTACACAGCGTGACCCTAAAGTTTACTATGTATGCCTATGCGAAATAAAGTGTTCTGAGAAGCTTAAAATGAGGAAATAAGCGATCTAAAATGCTTTAAAAATTCAAAGACATTTTTCTATGTTAACTAACGGTACGGTATCGGACCTTAATATTGACCTATAATTTTTAAATTGGACCACGTATTATATTACCGGGTTATAGTGTACCCTACCACAGGAAATAATTATAGGTCAATTAGGGGGTACACAGCGTGACCCTAAAGTTTACTATGTATGCCTATGCGAAATAAAGTGTTCTGAGAAGCTTAAAATGAGGAAATAAGCGTTCTAAAATGCTTTAAAAATTCAAAGACATTTTTCTATGTTAACTAACGGTACGGTATCGGACCTTAATATTGACCTATAATTTTTAAATTGGACCACGTATTATATTACAGGGTAATATTGTTCCCTACCACGGGAAATAATTATAGGTCATTTAGGGGGTACACAGCGTGACCCTAAAGTTTACTATGTATGCCTATGCGAAATAAAGTGTTCTGAGAAGCTTAAAATGAGGAAATAAGCGTTCTAAAATGCTTTAAAAATTCAAAGACATTTTTCTATGTTAACTAACGGTACGGTATCGGACCTTAATATTGACCTATAATTTTTAAATTGGACCACGTATTATATTACAGGGTAATATTGTTCCCTACCACGGGAAATAATTATAGGTCATTTAGGGGGTACACAGCGTGACCCTTAAGTTTACTATGTATGCCTATGCGAAATAAAGTGTTCTGAGAAGCTTAAAATGAGGAAATAAGCGTTCTAAAATGCTTTAAAAATTCAAAGACATTTTTCTATGTTAACTAACGGCACGGTATCAGACCTTAATATTGACCTATAATTTTTAAATTGGACCACGTATTATATTACAGGGTAATATTGTTCCCTACCACGGGAAATAATTATAGGTCATTTAGGGGGTACACAGCGTGACCCTAAAGTTTACTATGTATGCCTATGCGAAATAAAGTGTTTTGAGAAGCTTAAAATGAAGAAATAAGCGTTCTAAAATGCTTTAAAAATTCAAAGACATCTTTCAATGGTTAACTAACGCAAGGCGCAATATCAGACCTTAATATTGACCCATAATATTTAAATTGGCCCAGGTATTATATTACAGGGTAATAGTGTACCCTACCACAGGAAATAATTATAGGTCAGTTAGGGGGTACACTATGTATATTTTAAATAGTGCATTAAAACAAGGAAATTCGAAGACTCTTTTCTATGTTAACTAACGGCACGGTATCGGACCTTAATATTGACCTAAAATTTTTAAATTGGACCACGTATTATATTTCAGGGTGATAGTGAACTCTACCACAGGAAATAATTATAGGTCAATTAGGGGGTACACAGCGTGACCCTAAAGGTTACTATGTATGCCTATGCGAAATAAAGTGTTCTGAGAAGCTTAAAATAAGGAAATAAGCGTTCTAAAATGCTTTAAAAATTCAAAGACATTTTTCTATGTTAACTAACGGCACGGTATCGGACCTTAATATTGACCTATAATTTTTAAATTGGACCACGTATTATATTACAGGGTAATAGTGTACCCTACCACAGGAAATAATTATAGGTCAATTAAGGGGTACACAGCGTGACCCTAAAGTTTACTATGTATGCCTATGCGAAATAGAGTGTTCTGAGAAGCTTAAAATGAAGAAATAAGCGTTCTAGAATGCTTTAAAAATTCAAAGACATCTTTCAATGGTTAACTAACGCAAGGCGCGATATCAGACCTTAATATGGAACCATAATATTTAAATTAGACCAGGTATTATATTACAGGGTAATAGTGTACCCTACAACAGGAAATAATTATAGGTCAATTAGGGGGTACACTATGTATATATGAAATAGTGCATTAAAACAAGGAAATTCGAAGACTCTTTTCTATGTTAACTAACGGCACGGTATCGGACCTTAATATTGACCTATAATTTTTAAATTGGACCACGTATTATATTACAGGGTTATAGTGTACCCTACCACAGGAAATAATTATATTTCAATTAGGGGGTACACAGCGTGTCCAAAAAGTTTACTATGTATGCCTATGCGAAATAGAATGTTCTGAGAAGCTTAAAATTAAGAAATAAGCGTTCTAAAATGCTTTAAAAATTCAAAGACATCTTTCAATGGTTAACCAACACAAGGCGCGATATCAGACCTTAATATTGACCCATAATATTTAAATTGGTCCAGGTATTATATTACAGGGTAATATTGTTCCCTACCACGGGAAATAATTATAGGTCACTTAGGGGGTACACAGCGTGACCCTAAAGTTTACTATGTATGCCTATGCGAAATAAAGTGTTCTGAGAAGCTTAAAATGAGGAAATAAGCGTTCTAAAATGCTTTAAAAATTCAAAGACATCTTTCTATGTTAACTAACGGTACGGTATCGGACCTTAATATTGACCTATAATTTTTAAATTTGACCACGTAATATATTACAGGGTAATATTGTTCCCTACCACGGGAAATAATTATAGGTCAGTTAGGGGGTACACAGCGTGACCCTAAAGTTTACTATGTATGCCTATGCGAAATAAAGTGTTCTGAGAAGCTTAAAATGAGGAAATAAGCGTTCTAAAATGCTTTAAAAATTCAAAGACATTTTTCTATGTTAACTAACGGTACGGTATCGGACCTTTATATTGACCTATAATTTTTAAATTGGACCACGTATTATATTACCGGGTTATAGTGTACCCTACCACAGGAAATAATTATAGGTCAATTAGGGGGTACACAGCGTGACCCTAAAGTTTACTATGTATGCCTATGCGAAATAAAGTGTTCTGAGAAGCTTAAAATGAGGAAATAAGCGTTCTAAAATGCTTTAAAAATTCAAAGACATTTTTCTATGTTAACTAACGGTACGGTATCGGACCTTAATATTGACCTATAATTTTTAAATTGGACCACGTATTATATTACAGGGTAATATTGTTCCCTACCACGGGAAATAATTATAGGTCATTTAGGGGGTACACAGCGTGACCCTAAAGTTTACTATGTATGCCTATGCGAAATAAAGTGTTCTGAGAAGCTTAAAATGAGGAAATAAGCGTTCTAAAATGCTTTAAAAATTCAAAGACATTTTTCTATGTTAACTAACGGTACGGTATCGGACCTTAATATTGACCTATAATTTTTAAATTGGACCACGTATTATATTACAGGGTAATATTGTTCCCTACCACGGGAAATAATTATAGGTCATTTAGGGGGTACACAGCGTGACCCTAAAGTTTACTATGTATGCCTATGCGAAATAAAGTGTTCTGAGAAGCTTAAAATGAGGAAATAAGCGTTCTAAAATGCTTTAAAAATTCAAAGACATTTTTCTATGTTAACTAACGGCACGGTATCAGACCTTAATATTGACCTATAATTTTTAAATTGGACCACGTATTATATTACAGGGTAATATTGTTCCCTACCACGGGAAATAATTATAGGTCACTTAGGGGGTACAGAGCGTGACCCTAAAGTTTACTATGTATGCCTATGCGAAATAGAGTGTTCTGAGAAGCTTAAAATGAAGAAATAAGCGTTCTGAAATGCTTTAAAAATTCAAAGACATCTTTCAATGGTTAACTAACGCAAGGCGCAATATCAGACCTTAATATTGACCCATAATATTTAAATTGGCCCAGGTATTATATTACAGGGTAATAGTGTACCCTACCACAGGAAATAATTATAGGTCAGTTAGGGGGTACACTATGTATATTTTAAATAGTGCATTAAAACAAGGAAATTCGAAGACTCTTTTCTATGTTAACTAACGGCACGGTATCGGACCTTAATATTGACCTAAAATTTTTAAATTGGACCACGTATTATATTTCAGGGTGATAGTGAACTCTACCACAGGAAATAATTATAGGTCAATTAGGGGGTACACAGCGTGACCCTAAAGGTTACTATGTATGCCTATGCGGAATAAAGTGTTCTGAGAAGCTTAAAATAAGGAAATAAGCGTTCTAAAATGCTTTAAAAATTCAAAGACATCTTTCAATGGTTAACTAACGCAAGGCGCGATATCAGACCTTAATATGGAACCATAATATTTAAATTAGACCAGGTATTATATTACAGGGTAATAGTGTACCCTACAACAGGAAATAATTATAGGTCAGTTAGGGGGTACACTATGTATATATTAAATAGTGCATTAAAACAAGGAAATTCGAAGACTCTTTTCTATGTTAACTAACGGCACGGTATCGGACCTTAATATTGACCTATAATTTTTAAATTGGACCACGTATTATATTTCAGGGTTATAGTGTACCCTACCACAGGAAATAATTATATTTCAATTAGGGGGTACACAGCGTGTCCAAAAAGTTTACTATGTATGCCTATGCGAAATAGAATGTTCTGAGAAGCTTAAAATTAAGAAATAAGCGTTCTAAAATGCTTTAAAAATTCAAAGACATCTTTCAATGGTTAACCAACACAAGGCGCGATATCAGACCTTAATATTGACCCATAATATTTAAATTGGTCCAGGTATTATATTACAGGGTAATATTGTTCCCTACCACGGGAAATAATTATAGGTCATTTAGGGGGTACACAGCGTGACCCTAAAGTTTACTATGTATGCCTATGCGAAATAAAGTGTTCTGAGAAGCTTAAAATGAGGAAATAAGCGTTCTAAAATGCTTTAAAAATTCAAAGACATTTTTCTATGTTAACTAACGGTACGGTATCGGACCTTAATATTGACCTATAATTTTTAAATTGGACCACGTATTATATTACAGGGTAATATTGTTCCCTACCACGGGAAATAATTATAGGTCATTTAGGGGGTACACAGCGTGACCCTAAAGTTTACTATGTATGCCTATGCGAAATAAAGTGTTCTGAGAAGCTTAAAATGAGGAAATAAGCGTTCTAAAATGCTTTAAAAATTCAAAGACATTTTTCTATGTTAACTAACGGTACGGTATCGGACCTTAATATTGACCTATAATTTTTAAATTGGACCACGTATTATATTACAGGGTAATATTGTTCCCTACCACGGGAAATAATTATAGGTCATTTAGGGGGTACACAGCGTGACCCTAAAGTTTACTATGTATGCCTATGCGAAATAAAGTGTTCTGAGAAGCTTAAAATGAGGAAATAAGCGTTCTAAAATGCTTTAAAAATTCAAAGACATTTTTCTATGTTAACTAACGGCACGGTATCAGACCTTAATATTGACCTATAATTTTTAAATTGGAACACGTATTATATTACAGGGTAATATTGTTCCCTACCACGGGAAATAATTATAGGTCACTTAGGGGGTACAGAGCGTGACCCTAAAGTTTACTATGTATGCCTATGCGAAATAGAGTGTTCTGAGAAGCTTAAAATGAAGAAATAAGCGTTCTGAAATGCTTTAAAAATTCAAAGACATTTTTCTATGTTAACTAACGGTACGGTATCGGACCTTAATATTGACCTATAATTTTTAAATTTGACCACGTAATATATTACAGGGTAATATTGTTCCCTACCACGGGAAATAATTATAGGTCATTTAGGGGGTACACAGCGTGACCCTAAAGTTTACTATGTATGCCTATGCGAAATAAAGTGTTTTGAGAAGCTTAAAATGAAGAAATAAGCGTTCTAAAATGCTTTAAAAATTCAAAGACATCTTTCAATGGTTAACTAACGCAAGGCGCAATATCAGACCTTAATATTGACCCATAATATTTAAATTGGCCCAGGTATTATATTACAGGGTAATAGTGTACCCTACCACAGGAAATAATTATAGGTCAGTTAGGGGGTACACTATGTATATTTTAAATAATGCATTAAAACAAGGAAATTCGAAGACTCTTTTCTATGTTAACTAACGGCACGGTATCGGACCTTAATATTGACCTAAAATTTTTAAATTGGACCACGTATTATATTTCAGGGTGATAGTGAACTCTACCACAGGAAATAATTATAGGTCAATTAGGGGGTACACAGCGTGACCCTAAAGGTTACTATGTATGCCTATGCGGAATAAAGTGTTCTGAGAAGCTTAAAATAAGGAAATAAGCGTTCTAAAATGCTTTAAAAATTCAAAGACATCTTTCAATGGTTAACTAACGCAAGGCGCGATATCAGACCTTAATATGGAACCATAATATTTAAATTAGACCAGGTATTATATTACAGGGTAATAGTGTACCCTACAACAGGAAATAATTATAGGTCAGTTAGGGGGTACACTATGTATATATTAAATAGTGCATTAAAACAAGGAAATTCGAAGACTCTTTTCTATGTTAACTAACGGCACGGTATCGGACCTTAATATTGACCTATAATTTTTAAATTGGACCACGTATTATATTTCAGGGTTATAGTGTACCCTACCACAGGAAATAATTATATTTCAATTAGGGGGTACACAGCGTGTCCAAAAAGTTTACTATGTATGCCTATGCGAAATAGAATGTTCTGAGAAACTTAAAATTAAGAAATAAGCGTTCTAAAATGCTTTAAAAATTCAAAGACATCTTTCAATGGTTAACCAACACAAGGCGCGATATCAGACCTTAATATTGACCCATAATATTTAAATTGGTCCAGGTATTATATTACAGGGTAATATTGTTCCCTACCACGGGAAATAATTATAGGTCATTTAGGGGGTACACAGCGTGACCCTAAAGTTTACTATGTATGCCTATGCGAAATAAAGTGTTCTGAGAAGCTTAAAATGAGGAAATAAGCGTTCTGAAATGCTTTAAAAATTCAAAGACATCTTTCTATGTTAACTAACTGTACGGTATCGGACCTTAATATTGACCTATAATTTTTAAATTTGACCACGTATTATATTACAGGGTAATATTGTTCCCTACCACGGGAAATAATTATAGGTCACTTAGGGGGTACAGAGCGTGACCCTAAAGTTTACTATGTATGCCTATGCGAAATAGAGTGTTCTGAGAAGCTTAAAATGAAGAAATAAGCTTTCTGAAATGCTTTAAAAATTCAAAGACATTTTTCTATGTTAACTAACGGTACGGTATCGGACCTTAATATTGACCTATAATTTTTAAATTTGACCACGTAATATATTACAGGGTAATATTGTTCCCTACCACGGGAAATAATTATAGGTCAATTAGGGGGTACACAGCGTGACCCTAAAGTTTACTATGTATGCCTATGCGAAATAAAGTGTTCTGAGAAGCTTAAAATGAGGAAATAAGCGTTCTAAAATGCTTTAAAAATTCAAAGACATTTTTCTATGTTAACTAACGGTACGGTATCGGACCTTAATATTGACCTATAATTTTTAAATTGGACCACGTATTATATTACAGGGTAATATTGTTCCCTACCACGGGAAATAATTATAGGTCATTTAGGGGGTACACAGCGTGACCCTAAAGTTTACTATGTATGCCTATGCGAAATAAAGTGTTCTGAGAAGCTTAAAATGAGGAAATAAGCGTTCTAAAATGCTTTAAAAATTCAAAGACATTTTTCTATGTTAACTAACGGCACGGTATCGGACCTTAATATTGACCTATAATTTTTAAATTGGACCACGTATTATATTACAGGGTAATATTGTTCCCTACCACGGGAAATAATTATAGGTCACTTAGGGGGTACAGAGCGTGACCCTAAAGTTTACTATGTATGCCTATGCGAAATAGAGTGTTCTGAGAAGCTTAAAATGAAGAAATAAGCGTTCTAAAATGCTTTAAAAATTCAAAGACATCTTTCAATGGTTAACTAACGCAAGGCGCAATATCAGACCTTAATATTGACCCATAATATTTAAATTGGCCCAGGTATTATATTGCAGGGTAATAGTGTACCCTACCACAGGAAATAATTATAGGTCAGTTAAGGGGTACACTATGTATATTTTAAATAGTGCATTAAAACAAGGAAATTCGAAGACTCTTTTCTATGTTAACTAACGGCACGGTATCGGACCTTAATATTGACCTAAAATTTTTAAATTGGACCACGTATTATATTTCAGGGTGATAGTGAACTCTACCACAGGAAATAATTATAGGTCAATTAGGGGGTACACAGCGTGACCCTAAAGGTTACTATGTATGCCTATGCGGAATAAAGTGTTCTGAGAAGCTTAAAATAAGGAAATAAGCGTTCTAAAATGCTTTAAAAATTCAAAGACATCTTTCAATGGTTAACTAACGCAAGGCGCGATATCAGACCTTAATATGGAACCATAATATTTAAATTAGACCAGGTATTATATTACAGGGTAATAGTGTACCCTACAACAGGAAATAATTATAGGTCAGTTAGGGGGTACACTATGTATATATTAAATAGTGCATTAAAACAAGGAAATTCGAAGACTCTTTTCTATGTTAACTAACGGCACGGTATCGGACCTTAATATTGACCTAAAATTTTTAAATTGGACCACGTATTATATTTCAGGGTGATAGTGAACTCTACCACAGGAAATAATTATAGGTCAATTAGGGGGTACACAGCGTGACCCTAAAGTTTACTATGTATGCCTATGCGAAATAGAGTGTTCAGAGAAGCTTAAAATGAAGAAATAAGCGTTCTAAAATGCTTTAAAAATTCAAAGACATCTTTCAATGGTTAACTAACGCAAGGCGCAATATCAGACCTTAATATTGACCTATAATTTTTAAATTGGACCACGTATTATATTACAGGGTAATAGTGTACCCTTCCACAGGAAATAATTATAGGTCAATTAGGGGGTACACAGCGTGACACTTAAGTGTACTATGTATGCCTATGCGAAATAAAGAGTTCTGAGAAGCTTAAAATGAGGAAATAAGCGTTCTAAAATGCTTTAAAAATTCAAAGACATTTTTCTATGTTAACTAACGGTACGGTATCGGACCTTAATATTGACCTATAATTTTTAAATTGGACCACGTATTATATTACAGGGTAATATTGTTCCCTGCCATGGGAAATAATTATAGGTCACTTAGGGGGTACACAGCGTGACCCTAAAGTTTACTATGTATGCCTATGCGAAATAAATTGTTCTGAGAAGCTTAAAATGAAGAAATATGCGTTCTAAAATGCTTTTAAAATTCAAAGACATCTTTCAATGGTTAACTAGCGCAAGGCGCAATATCAGACCTTAATATTGAATCATAATATTTAAATTGGATCAGGTATTATATTACAGGGGAATAGTGTACCCTACCACAGGAAATAATTATAGGTCAATTAGGGGGTACACTATGTATATTTTAAATAGTGTATTAAAACAAGGAAATTCGAAGACACTTTTCTATGTTAACTAACGGCACGGTATCGGACCTTAATATTGACCTATAATTTTTAAATTGGACCACGTATTATATTACAGGGTTATAGTGTACCCTACCACAAGAAAAAATTATAGGTCAATTAGGGGGTACACAGCGTGACCCTAAAGTTTACTATGTATGCCTATGCGAAATAAAGTGTTCTGAGAAGCTTAAAATGAGGAAATAAGCGTTCTAAAATGCTTTAAAAATTCAAAGACATTTTTCTATGTTAACTAACGGCACGGTATCGGACCTTAATATTGACCTATAATTTTTATATTGGACCACGTATTATATTACAGGGTAATAGTGTACCCAACCACAGGAAATAATTATATGTCAATTAGGGGGTACACGGCGTGACCCTAAAGTTTACTATGTATGCCTATGCGAAATCGAGTGTTCTGAGAAGCTTAAAATAAAGAAATTAGCGTTCTAAAATGCTTTAAAAATTCAAAGACATCTTTCAATGGTTAACTAACGCAAGGCGCGATATCAGACCTTAATATGGAACCATAATATTTAAATTGGACCAGGTATTATATTACAGGGTAATAGTGTACCCTACAACAGGAAATAATTATAGGTCAATTAGGGGGTGCACTATGTATATTTTAAATAGTGCATTAAAACAAGGAAATTCGAAGACTCTTTTCTATGTTAACTAACGGCACGGTATCGGACCTTAATATTAAACTAAAATTTTTAAATTGGGCCACGTATTATATTACAGGGTGATAGTGTACCCTACCACGGAAAATAATTATAGGTCAATTAGGGGGTACACAGCGTGACCCTAAAGGTTACTATGTATGCATATGCGAAATAAAGTGTTCTGAGAAGCTTAAAATGAGGAAATAAGTGTTCTTAAATGCTTTAAAAATTCAAAGACATTTTTCTATGTTAACTAACGGCACGGTATCGGACCTTAATATTGACCTATAATTTTTAAATTGGACCACGTATTATATTACAGGGTAATAGTGTACCCTACCACAGGAAATAATTATAGGTCAATTAGGGGGTACACAGCGTGACCCTAAAGTTTACTATGTATGCCTATGCGAAATAGAGTGTTCTGAGAAGCTTAAAATGAGGAAATAAGCGTTCTAAAATGCTTTAAAAATTCAAAGACATCTTTCTATGTTAACTAACTGTACGGTATCGGACCTTAATATTGACCTATAATTTTTAAATTGGACCACGTATTATATTACAGGGTAATATTGTTCCCTACCACGGGAAATAATTATAGGTCACTTAGGGGGTACAGAGCGTGACCCTAAAGTTTACTATGTATGCCTATGCGAAATAGAGTGTTCTGAGAAGCTTAAAATGAAGAAATAAGCGTTCTGAAATGCTTTAAAAATTCAAAGACATTTTTCTATGTTAACTAACGGTACGGTATCGGACCTTAATATTGACCTATAATTTTTAAATTTGACCACGTAATATATTACAGGGTAATATTGTTCCCTACCACGGGAAATAATTATAGGTCAATTAGGGGGTACACAGCGTGACCCTAAAGTTTACTATGTATGCCTATGCGAAATAAAGTGTTCTGAGAAGCTTAAAATGAGGAAATAAGCGTTCTAAAATGCTTTAAAAATTCAAAGACATTTTTCTATGTTAACTAACGGTACGGTATCGGACCTTAATATTGAGCTATAATTTTTAAATTGGACCACGTATTATATTACAGGGTAATATTGTTCCCTACCACGGGAAATAATTATAGGTCATTTAGGGGGTACACAGCGTGTCCCTAAAGTTTACTATGTATGCCTATGCGAAATAAAGTGTTCTGAGAAGCTTAAAATGAGGAAATAAGCGTTCTAAAATGCTTTAAAAATTCAAAGACATTTTTCTATGTTAACTAACGGCACGGTATCGGACCTTAATATTGACCTATAATTTTTAAATTGGACCACGTATTATATTACAGGGTAATATTGTTCCCTACCACGGGAAATAATTATAGGTCACTTAGGGGGTACAGAGCGTGACCCTAAAGTTTACTATGTATGCCTATGCGAAATAGAGTGTTCTGAGAAGCTTAAAATGAAGAAATAAGCGTTCTAAAATGCTTTAAAAATTCAAAGACATCTTTCAATGGTTAACTAACGCAAGGCGCAATATCAGACCTTAATATTGACCCATAATATTTAAATTGGCCCAGGTATTATATTGCAGGGTAATAGTGTACCCTACCACAGGAAATAATTATAGGTCAGTTAAGGGGTACACTATGTATATTTTAAATAGTGCATTAAAACAAGGAAATTCGAAGACTCTTTTCTATGTTAACTAACGGCACGGTATCGGACCTTAATATTGACCTAAAATTTTTAAATTGGACCACGTATTATAATTCAGGGTGATAGTGAACTCTACCACAGGAAATAATTATAGGTCAATTAGGGGGTACACAGCGTGACCCTAAAGTTTACTATGTATGCCTATGCGAAATAGAGTGTACAGAGAAGCTTAAAATGAAGAAATAAGCGTTCTAAAATGCTTTAAAAATTCAAAGACATCTTTCAATGGTTAACTAACGCAAGGCGCAATATCAGACCTTAATATTGACCTATAATTTTTAAATTGGACCACGTATTATATTACAGGGTAATAGTGTACCCTTCCACAGGAAATAATTATAGGTCAATTAGGTGGTACACAGCGTGACACTTAAGTGTACTATGTATGCCTATGCGAAATAAAGAGTTCTGAGAAGCTTAAAATGAGGAAATAAGCGTTCTAAAATGCTTTAAAAATTCAAAGACATTTTTCTATGTTAACTAACGGTACGGTATCGGACCTTAATATTGACCTATAATTTTTAAATTGGACCACGTATTATATTACAGGGTAATATTGTTCCCTGCCATGGGAAATAATTATAGGTCACTTAGGGGGTACACAGCGTGACCCTAAAGTTTACTATGTATGCCTATGCGAAATAAATTGTTCTGAGAAGCTTAAAATGAAGAAATATGCGTTCTAAAATGCTTTTAAAATTCAAAGACATCTTTCAATGGTTAACTAGCGCAAGGCGCAATATCAGACCTTAATATTGAATCATAATATTTAAATTGGATCAGGTATTATATTACAGGGGAATAGTGTACCCTACCACAGGAAATAATTATAGGTCAATTAGGGGGTACACTATGTATATTTTAAATAGTGTATTAAAACAAGGAAATTCGAAGACACTTTTCTATGTTAACTAACGGCACGGTATCGGACCTTAATATTGACCTATAATTTTTAAATTGGACCACGTATTATATTACAGGGTTATAGTGTACCCTACCACAAGAAAAAATTATAGGTCAATTAGGGGGTACACAGCGTGACCCTAAAGTTTACTATGTATGCCTATGCGAAATAAAGTGTTCTGAGAAGCTTAAAATGAGGAAATAAGCGTTCTAAAATGCTTTAAAAATTCAAAGACATTTTTCTATGTTAACTAACGGCACGGTATCGGACCTTAATATTGACCTATAATTTTTATATTGGACCACGTATTATATTACAGGGTAATAGTGTACCCTACCACAGGAAATAATTATAGGTCATTTAGGGGGTACACAGCGTGACCCTAAAGTTTACTATGTATGCCTATGCGAAATAGAGTGTTCTGAGATGCTTAAAATGAAGAAATAAGCGTTCTAAAATGCTTTAAAAATTCAAAGACATCTTTCAATGGTTAACTAACGCAAGGCGCAATATCAGACCTTAATATTGACCCATAATATTTATATTGGACCAGGTATTATATTACAGGGTAATAGTGTACCCTCCCACAGGAAATAATTATAGGTCAATTAGGGGGTACACTATGTATATTTTAAATAGTGCATTAAAACAAGGAAATACGAAGACACTTTTCTATGTTAACTAACGGCACGGTATCGGACCTTAATATTGACCTATAATTTTTAAATTGGACCACGTATTATATTACAGGGTTATAGTGTACCCTACCACAGGAAATAATTATAGGTCAATTAGGGGGTACACAGAGTGACGCTAAAGTTTACTATGTATGCCTATGCGAAATAAAGTGTTCTGAGAAGCTTAAAATGAGGAAATAAGCGTTCTAAAATGCTTTAAAAATTCAAAGACATTTTTCTATGTTAACTAACGGCACGGTATCGGAACTTAATATTGACCTATAATTTTTAAATTGGACCACGTATTATATTACAGGGTAATAGTGTACCCTACCACAGGAAATAATTATAGGTCATTTAGGGGGTACACGGCGTGACCCTAAAGTTTACTATGTATGCCTATGCGAAATCGAGTGTTCTGAGAAGCTTAAAATAAAGAAATTAGCGTTCTAAAATGCTTTAAAAATTCAAAGACATCTTTCAATGGTTAACTAACGCAAGGCGCGATATCAGACCTTAATATGGAACCATAATATTTAAATTGGACCAGGTATTATATTACAGGGTAATAGTGTACCCTACAACAGGAAATAATTATAGGTCAATTAGGGGGTGCACTATGTATATTTTAAATAGTGCATTAAAACAAGGAAATTCGAAGACTCTTTTCTATGTTAACTAACGGCACGGTATCGGACCTTAATATTAAACTAAAATTTTTAAATTGGGCCACGTATTATATTACAGGGTGATAGTGTACCCTAGCCACGGAAAATAATTATAGGTCAATTAGGGGGTACACAGCGTGACCCTAAAGGTTACTATGTATGCATATGCGAAATAAAGTGTTCTGAGAAGCTTAAAATGAGGAAATAAGTGTTCTTAAATGCTTTAAAAATTCAAAGACATTTTTCTATGTTAACTAACGGCACGGTATCGGACCTTAATATTGACCTATAATTTTTAAATTGGACCACGTATTATATTACAGGGTAATAGTGTACCCTACCACAGGAAATAATTATAGGTCAATTAGGGGGTACACAGCGTGACCCTAAAGTTTACTATGTATGCCTATGCGAAATAGAGTGTTCTGAGAAGCTTAAAATGAGGAAATAAGCGTTCTAAAATGCTTTAAAAATTCAAAGACATTTTTCTATGTTAACTAACGGTACGGTATCGGACCTTAATATTGACCTATAATTTTTAAATTGGACCACGTATTATATTACAGGGTAATATTGTTCCCTACCATGGGAAATAATTATAGGTCACTGAGGGGGTACACAGCGTGACCCTAAAGTTTACTATGTATGCCTATGCGAAATAAATTGTTCTGAGATGCTTAAAATGAAGAAATAAGCGTTCTAAAATGCTTTAAAAATTCAAAGACATCTTTCAATGGTTAACTAACGCAAGGCGCAATATCAGACCTTAATATTGACCCATAATATTTATATTGGACCAGGTATTATATTACAGGGTAATAGTGTACCCTCCCACAGGAAAAAATTATAGGTCAATTAGGGGGTACACTATGTATATTTTAAATAGTGCATTAAAACAAGGAAATACGAAGACACTTTTCTATGTTAACTAACGGCACGGTATCGGACCTTAATATTGACCTATAATTTTTAAATTGGACCACGTATTATATTACAGGGTTATAGTGTACCCTACCACAGGAAATAATTATAGGTCAATTAGGGGGTACACAGAGTGACCCCAAAGTTTACTATGTATGCCTATGCGAAATAAAGTGTTCTGAGAAGCTTAAAATGAGGAAATAAGCGTTCTAAAATGCTTTAAAAATTCAAAGACATTTTTCTATGTTAACTAACGGCACGGTATCGGAACTTAATATTGACCTATATTTTTTAAATTGGACCACGTATTATATTACAGGGTAATAGTGTACCCTACCACAGGAAATAATTATAGGTCATTTAGGGGGTACACAGCGTCACCCTAAATTTTACTATGTATGCCTACGCGAAATAAAATGTTTTGAGAAGCTTAAAATGAAAAAATAAGCGTTCTAAAATGCTTTAAAAATTCAAAGACATCTTTCAATGTTTAACTAACGCAAGGCGCAATTTCAGACCTTAATATTGACCTATAATTTTTAAATTGGACCACGTATTATATTACAGGGTTATAGTGTACCCAACCACAGGAAATAATTATATGTCAATTAGGGGGTACACGGCGTGACCCTAAAGTTTACTATGTATGCCTATGCGAAATCGAGTGTTCTGAGAAGCTTAAAATAAAGAAATTAGCGTTCTAAAATGCTTTAAAAATTCAAAGACATCTTTCAATGGTTAACTAACGCAAGGCGCGATATCAGACCTTAATATGGAACCATAATATTTAAATTGGACCAGGTATTATATTACAGGGTAATAGTGTACCCTACAACAGGAAATAATTATAGGTCAATTAGGGGGTGCACTATGTATATTTTAAATAGTTCATTAAAACAAGGAAATTCGAAGACTCTTTTCTATGTTAACTAACGGCACGGTATCGGACCTTAATATTAAACTAAAATTTTTAAATTGGGCCACGTATTATATTACAGGGTGATAGTGTACCCTACCACGGAAAATAATTATAGGTCAATTAGGGGGTACACAGCGTGACCCTAAAGGTTACTATGTATGCATATGCGAAATAAAGTGTTCTGAGAAGCTTAAAATGAGGAAATAAGTGTTCTTAAATGCTTTAAAAATTCAAAGACATTTTTCTATGTTAACTAACGGCACGGTATCGGACCTTAATACTGACCTATAATTTTTAAATTGGACCACGTATTATATTACAGGGTAATAGTGTACCCTACCACAGGAAATAATTATAGGTCAATTAGGGGGTACACAGCGTGACCCTAAAGTTTACTATGTATGCCTATGCGAAATAGAGTGTTCTGAGAAGCTTAAAATGAGGAAATAAGCGTTCTAAAATGCTTTAAAAATTCAAAGACATCTTTCTATGTTAACTAACTGTACGGTATCGGACCTTAATATTGACCTATAATTTTTAAATTGGACCACGTATTATATTACAGGGTAATATTGTTCCCTACCACGGGAAATAATTATAGGTCACTTAGGGGGTACAGAGCGTGACCCTAAAGTTTACTATGTATGCCTATGCGAAATAGAGTGTTCTGAGAAGCTTAAAATGAAGAAATAAGCGTTCTGAAATGCTTTAAAAATTCAAAGACATTTTTCTATGTTAACTAACGGTACGGTATCGGACCTTAATATTGACCTATAATTTTTAAATTTGACCACGTAATATATTACAGGGTAATATTGTTCCCTACCACGGGAAATAATTATAGGTCAATTAGGGGGTACACAGCGTGACCCTAAAGTTTACTATGTATGCCTATGCGAAATAAAGTGTTCTGAGAAGCTTAAAATGAGGAAATAAGCGTTCTAAAATGCTTTAAAAATTCAAAGACATTTTTCTATGTTAACTAACGGTACGGTATCGGACCTTAATATTGAGCTATAATTTTTAAATTGGACCACGTATTATATTACAGGGTAATATTGTTCCCTACCACGGGAAATAATTATAGGTCATTTAGGGGGTACACAGCGTGACCCTAAAGTTTACTATGTATGCCTATGCGAAATAAAGTGTTCTGAGAAGCTTAAAATGAGGAAATAAGCGTTCTAAAATGCTTTAAAAATTCAAAGACATTTTTCTATGTTAACTAACGGCACGGTATCGGACCTTAATATTGACCTATAATTTTTAAATTGGACCACGTATTATATTACAGGGTAATATTGTTCCCTACCACGGGAAATAATTATAGGTCACTTAGGGGGTACAGAGCGTGACCCTAAAGTTTACTATGTATGCCTATGCGAAATAGAGTGTTCTGAGAAGCTTAAAATGAAGAAATAAGCGTTCTAAAATGCTTTAAAAATTCAAAGACATCTTTCAATGGTTAACTAACGCAAGGCGCAATATCAGACCTTAATATTGACCCATAATATTTAAATTGGCCCAGGTATTATATTGCAGGGTAATAGTGTACCCTACCACAGGAAATAATTATAGGTCAGTTAAGGGGTACACTATGTATATTTTAAATAGTGCTTTAAAACAAGGAAATTCGAAGACTCTTTTCTATGTTAACTAACGGCACGGTATCGGACCTTAATATTGACCTAAAATTTTTAAATTGGACCACGTATTATAATTCAGGGTGATAGTGAACTCTACCACAGGAAATAATTATAGGTCAATTAGGGGGTACGCAGCGTGACCCTAAAGTTTACTATGTATGCCTATGCGAAATAGAGTGTTCAGAGAAGCTTAAAATGAAGAAATAAGCGTTCTAAAATGCTTTAAAAATTCAAAGACATCTTTCAATGGTTAACTAACGCAAGGCGCAATATCAGACCTTAATATTGACCTATAATTTTTAAATTGGACCACGTATTATATTACAGGGTAATAGTGTACCCTTCCACAGGAAATAATTATAGGTCAATTAGGGGGTACACAGCGTGACACTTAAGTGTACTATGTATGCCTATGCGAAATAAAGAGTTCTGAGAAGCTTAAAATGAGGAAATAAGCGTTCTAAAATGCTTTAAAAATTCAAAGACATTTTTCTATGTTAACTAACGGTACGGTATCGGACCTTAATATTGACCTATAATTTTTAAATTTTACCACGTATTATATTACAGGGTAATATTGTTCCCTGCCATGGGAAATAATTATAGGTCACTTAGGGGGTACACAGCGTGACCCTAAAGTTTACTATGTATGCCTATGCGAAATAAATTGTTCTGAGAAGCTTAAAATGAAGAAATATGCGTTCTAAAATGCTTTTAAAATTCAAAGACATCTTTCAATGGTTAACTAGCGCAAGGCGCAATATCAGACCTTAATATTGAATCATAATATTTAAATTGGATCAGGTATTATATTACAGGGGAATAGTGTACCCTACCACAGGAAATAATTATAGGTCAATTAGGGGGTACACTATGTATATTTTAAATAGTGTATTAAAACAAGGAAATTCGAAGACACTTTTCTATGTTAACTAACGGCACGGTATCGGACCTTAATATTGACCTATAATTTTTAAATTGGACCACGTATTATATTACAGGGTTATAGTGTACCCTACCACAAGAAAAAATTATAGGTCAATTAGGGGGTACACAGCGTGACCCTAAAGTTTACTATGTATGCCTATGCGAAATAAAGTGTTCTGAGAAGCTTAAAATGAGGAAATAAGCGTTCTAAAATGCTTTAAAAATTCAAAGACATTTTTCTATGTTAACTAACGGCACGGTATCGGACCTTAATATTGACCTATAATTTTTATATTGGACCACGTATTATATTACAGGGTAATAGTGTACCCTACCACAGGAAATAATTATAGGTCATTTAGGGGGTACACAGCGTGACCCTAAAGTTTACTATGTATGCCTATGCGAAATAGAGTGTTCTGAGATGCTTAAAATGAAGAAATAAGCGTTCTAAAATGCTTTAAAAATTCAAAGACATCTTTCAATGGTTAACTAACGCAAGGCGCAATATCAGACCTTAATATTGACCCATAATATTTATATTGGACCAGGTATTATATTACAGGGTAATAGTGTACCCTCCCACAGGAAATAATTATAGGTCAATTAGGGGTTACACTATGTATATTTTAAATAGTGCATTAAAACAAGGAAATACGAAGACACTTTTCTATGTTAACTAACGGCACGGTATCGGACCTTAATATTGACCTATAATTTTTAAATTGGACCACGTATTATATTACAGGGTTATAGTGTACCCTACCACAGGAAATAATTATAGGTCAATTAGGGGGTACACAGAGTGACCCCAAAGTTTACTATGTATGCCTATGCGAAATAAAGTGTTCTGAGAAGCTTAAAATGAGGAAATAAGCGTTCTAAAATGCTTTAAAAATTCAAAGACATTTTTCTATGTTAACTAACGGCACGGTATCGGACCTTAATATTGACCTATAATTTTTATATTGGACCACGTATTATATTACAGGGTAATAGTGTACCCTACCACAGGAAATAATTATAGGTCATTTAGGGGGTACACAGCGTGACCCTAAAGTTTACTATGTATGCCTATGCGAAATAGAGTGTTCTGAGATGCTTAAAATGAAGAAATAAGCGTTCTAAAATGCTTTAAAAATTCAAAGACATCTTTCAATGGTTAACTAACGCAAGGCGCAATATCAGACCTTAATATTGACCCATAATATTTATATTGGACCAGGTATTATATTACAGGGTAATAGTGTACCCTCCCACAGGAAATAATTATAGGTCAATTAGGGGTTACACTATGTATATTTTAAATAGTGCATTAAAACAAGGAAATACGAAGACACTTTTCTATGTTAACTAACGGCACGGTATCGGACCTTAATATTGACCTATAATTTTTAAATTGGACCACGTATTATATTACAGGGTTATAGTGTACCCTACCACAGGAAATAATTATAGGTCAATTAGGGGGTACACAGAGTGACCCCAAAGTTTACTATGTATGCCTATGCGAAATAAAGTGTTCTGAGAAGCTTAAAATGAGGAAATAAGCGTTCTAAAATGCTTTAAAAATTCAAAGACATTTTTCTATGTTAACTAACGGCACGGTATCGGAACTTAATATTGACCTATAATTTTTAAATTGGACCACGTATTATATTACAGGGTAATAGTGTACCCTACCACAGGAAATAATTATAGGTCATTTAGGGGGTACACGGCGTGACCCTAAAGTTTACTATGTATGCCTATGCGAAATCGAGTGTTCTGAGAAGCTTAAAATAAAGAAATTAGCGTTCTAAAATGCTTTAAAAATTCAAAGACATCTTTCAATGGTTAACTAACGCAAGGCGCGATATCAGACCTTAATATGGAACCATAATATTTAAATTGGACCAGGTATTATATTACAGGGTAATAGTGTACCCTACAACAGGAAATAATTATAGGTCAATTAGGGGGTGCACTATGTATATTTTAAATAGTGCATTAAAACAAGGAAATTCGAAGACTCTTTTCTATGTTAACTAACGGCACGGTATCGGACCTTAATATTAAACTAAAATTTTTAAATTGGGCCACGTATTATATTACAGGGTGATAGTGTACCCTACCACGGAAAATAATTATAGGTCAATTAGGGGGTACACAGCGTGACCCTAAAGGTTACTATGTATGCATATGCGAAATAAAGTGTTCTGAGAAGCTTAAAATGAGGAAATAAGTGTTCTTAAATGCTTTAAAAATTCAAAGACATTTTTCTATGTTAACTAACGGCACGGTATCGGACCTTAATATTGACCTATAATTTTTAAATTGGACCACGTATTATATTACAGGGTAATAGTGTACCCTACCACAGGAAATAATTATAGGTCAATTGGGGGGTACACAGCGTGACCCTAAAGTTTACTATGTATGCCTATGCGAAATAGAGTGTTCTGAGAAGCTTAAAATGAGGAAATAAGCGTTCTAAAATGCTTTAAAAATTCAAAGACATTTTTCTATGTTAACTAACGGTACGGTATCGGACCTTAATATTGACCTATAATTTTTAAATTGGACCACGTATTATATTACAGGGTAATATTGTTCCCTACCATGGGAAATAATTATAGGTCACTGAGGGGGTACACAGCGTGACCCTAAAGTTTACTATGTATGCCTATGCGAAATAAATTGTTCTGAGAAGCTTAAAATGAAGAAATATGCGTTCTAAAATGCTTTTAAAATTCAAAGACATCTTTCAATGGTTAACTAGCGCAAGGCGCAATATCAGACCTTAATATTGAATCATAATATTTAAATTGGACCAGGTATTATATTACAGGGGAATAGTGTACCCTACCACAGGAAATAATTATAGGTCAATTAGGGGGTACACAGCGTGACCCTAAAGTTTACTATGTATGCGTATGCGAAATAAAGTGTTCTGAGAAGCTTAAAATGAAGAAATAAGCGTTCTAAAATGCTTTAAAAATTCAAAGACATCTTTCAATGGTTAACTAACGCAAGGCGCAATATCAGACCTTAATATTGACCCATAATATTTAAATTGGACCAGGTATTATATTACAGGGTAATAGTGTAACCTACCACAGGAAATAATTATAGGTCAATTAGGGGGTACACTATGTATATTTTAAATAGTGTATTAAAACAAGGAAATTCGAAGACACTTTTCTATGTTAACTAACGGCACGGTATCGGACCTTAATATTGACCTATAATTTTTAAATTGGACCACGTATTATATTACAGGGTTATAGTGTACCCTACCACAGGAAATAATTATAGGTCAATTAGGGGGTACACAGCGTGACCCTAAAGTTTACTATGTATGCCTATGCGAAATAAAGTGTTCTGAGAAGCTTAAAATGAGGAAATAAGCGTTCTGAAATGCTTTAAAAATTCAAAGACATTTTTCTATGTTAACTAACGGCACGGTATCGGACCTTAATATTGACCTATAATTTTTATATTGGACCACGTATTATATTACAGGGAAATAGTGTACCCTACCACAGGAAATAATTATAGGTCATTTAGGGGGTACACAGCGTGACCCTAAAGTTTACTATGTATGCCTATGCGAAATAGAGTGTTCTGAGATGCTTAAAATGAAGAAATAAGCGTTCTAAAATGCTTTAAAAATTCAAAGACATCTTTCAATGGTTAACTAACGCAAGGCGCAATATCAGACCTTAATATTGACCCATAATATTTATATTGGACCAGGTATTATATTACAGGGTAATAGTGTACCCTCCTACAGGAAATAATTATAGGTCAATTAGGGGGTACACCATGTATATTTTAAATAGTGCATTAAAACAAGGAAATACGAAGACACTTTTCTATGTTAACTAACGGCACGGTATCGGACCTTAATATTGACCTATAATTTTTAAATTGAACCACGTATTATATTACAGGGTTATAGTGTACCCTACCGCAGGAAATAATTATAGGTCAATTAGGGGGTACACAGAGTGACCCCAAAGTTTACTATGTATGCCTATGCGAAATAAAGTGTTCTGAGAAGCTTAAAATGAGGAAATAAGCGTTCTAAAATGCTTTAAAAATTCAAAGACATCTTTCAATGATTAACTAACGCAAGGCGCAATATCAGACCTTAATATTGACCTATAATTTTTAAATTGGACCACGTATTATATTACAGGGTTATAGTGTACCCAACCACAGGAAATAATTATATGTCAATTAGGGGGTACACAGCGTGACCCTAAAGTTTACTATGTATGCCTATGCGAAATCGAGTGTTCTGAGAAGCTTAAAATGAAGAAATTAGCGTTCTAAAATGCTTTAAAAATTCAAAGACATCTTTCAATGGTTAACTAACACAAGGCGCGATATCAGACCTTAATATGGAACCATAATATTTAAATTGGACCAGGTATTATATTACAGGGTAATAGTGTACCCTACAACAGGAAATAATTATAGGTCAATTAGGGGGTGCACTATGTATATTTTAAATAGTGCATTAAAACAAGGAAATTCGAAGACTCTTTTCTATGTTAACTAACGGCACGGTATCGGACCTTAATATTAAACTAAAATTTTTAAATTGGGCCACGTATTATATTACAGGGTGATAGTGTACCCTACCACGGAAAATAATTATAGGTCAATTAGGGGGTACACAGCGTGACCCTAAAGGTTACTATGTATGCCTATGCGAAATAAACTGTTCTGAGAAGCTTAAAATGAGGAAATAAGCGTTCTAAAATGCTTTAAAAATTCAAAGACACTTTTCTATGTTAACTAACGGCACGGTATCGGACCTTAATATTGACCTATAATTTTTAAATTGGACCACGTATTATATTACAGGGTTATAGTGTATCCTACATTAGGAAATAATTATAGATCATTTAGGGGGTACACAGCGTGACCCTAAATTTTACTATGCATGCCTATGCGAAATAGAGTGTTCTGAGAAGCTTAAAATGAAGAAATAAGCGTTCTAAAATGCTTTAAAAATTCAAAGACATTTTTCAATGTTAACTAACGGCACGGTATCGGACCTTAATATTGACTTATAATTTTTAAATTGGACCACGTATTATATTACAGGTTAATAGTGTACCCTACCACAGGAAATAAATATAGGTCTATTAGGGGGTACACTATGTATATTTTAAATAGTGCATTAAAACAAGGAAATTCGAAGACACTTTTCTATGTTAACTAACGGCACGGTATCGGACCTTAATATTGACCTATAATTTTTAAATTGGACCACGTATTATATTACAGGGTTATAGTGTATCCTACCACAGGAAATAATTATAGGTCATTTAGGGGGTACACAGCGTCACCCTAAATTTTACTATGTATGCCTACGCGAAATAAAATGTTTTGAGAAGCTTAAAATGAAAAAATAAGCGTTCTAAAATGCTTTAAAAATTCAAAGACATCTTTCAATGGTTAACTAACGCAAGGCGCGATATCAGACCTTAATATGGAACCATAATATTTAAATTGGACCAGGTATTATATTACAGGTTAATAGTGTACCCTACCACAGGAAATAATTATAGGTCTATTAGGGGGTACACTATGTATATTTTAAATAGTGCATTAAAACAAGGAAATTCGAAGACACTTTTCTATGTTAACTAACGGCACGGTATCGGACCTTAATATTGACCTATAATTTTTAAATTGGACCACGTATTATATTACAGGGTTATAGTGTATCCTACCACAGGAAATAATTATAGGTCATTTAGGGGGTACACAGCGTCACCCTAAATTTTACTATGTATGCCTACGCGAAATAAAATGTTTTGAGAAGCTTAAAATGAAAAAATAAGCGTTCTAAAATGCTTTAAAAATTCAAAGACATCTTTCAATGGTTAACTAACGCAAGGCGCATTATCAGACCTTAATATTGACCTATAATTTTTAAATTGGACCACGTATTATATTACAGGGTTATAGTGTACCCAACCACAGGAAATAATTATATGTCAATTAGGGGTACACGGCGTGACCCTAAAGTTTACTATGTATGCCTATGCGAAATCGAGTGTTCTGAGAAGCTTAAAATAAAGAAATTAGCGTTCTAAAATGCTTTAAAAATTCAAAGACATCTTTCAATGGTTAACTAACGCAAGGCGCGATATCAGACCTTAATATGGAACCATAATATTTAAATTGGACCAGGTATTATATTACAGGGTAATAGTGTACCCTACAACAGGAAATAATTATAGGTCAATTAGGGGGTGCACTATGTATATTTTAAATAGTGCATTAAAACAAGGAAATTCGAAGACTCTTTTCTATGTTAACTAACGGCACGGTATCGGACCTTAATATTAAACTAAAATTTTTAAATTGGGCCACGTATTATATTACAGGGTGATAGTGTACCCTACCACGGAAAATAATTATAGGTCAATTAGGGGGTACACAGCGTGACCCTAAAGGTTACTATGTATGCATATGCGAAATAAAGTGTTCTGAGAAGCTTAAAATGAGGAAATAAGTGTTCTTAAATGCTTTAAAAATTCAAAGACATTTTTCTATGTTAACTAACGGCACGGTATCGGACCTTAATATTGACCTATAATTTTTAAATTGGACCACGTATTATATTACAGGGTAATAGTGTACCCTACCACAGGAAATAATTATAGGTCAATTAGGGGGTACACAGCGTGACCCTAAAGTTTACTATGTATGCCTATGCGAAATAGAGTGTTCTGAGAAGCTTAAAATGAGGAAATAAGCGTTCTAAAATGCTTTAAAAATTCAAAGACATTTTTCTATGTTAACTAACGGTACGGTATCGGACCTTAATATTGACCTATAATTTTTAAATTGGACCACGTATTATATTACAGGGTAATATTGTTCCCTACCATGGGAAATAATTATAGGTCACTTAGGGGGTACACAGCGTGACCCTAAAGTTTACTATGTATGCGTATGCGAAATAAAGTGTTCTGAGAAGCTTAAAATGAAGAAATAAGCGTTGTAAAATGCTTTAAAAATTCAAAGACATCTTTCAATGGTTAACTAACGCAAGGCGCAATATCAGACCTTAATATTGACCCATAATATTTAAATTGGACCAGGTATTATATTACAGGGTAATAGTGTACCCTACCACAGGAAATAATTATAGGTCAATTAGGGGGTACACAGCGTGACCCTAAAGGTTACTATGTATGCCTATGCGAAATAAACTGTTCTGAGAAGCTTAAAATGAGGAAATAAGCGTTCTAAAATGCTTTAAAAATTCAAAGACACTTTTCTATGTTAACTAACGGCACGGTATCGGACCTTAATATTGACCTATAATTTTTAAATTGGACCACGTATTATATTACAGGGTTATAGTGTATCCTACATTAGGAAATAATTATAGATCATTTAGGGGGTACACAGCGTGACCCTAAATTTTACTATGCATGCCTATGCGAAATAGAGTGTTCTGAGAAGCTTAAAATGAAGAAATAAGCGTTCTAAAATGCTTTAAAAATTCAAAGACATTTTTCAATGTTAACTAACGGCACGGTATCGGACCTTAATATTGACTTATAATTTTTAAATTGGACCACGTATTATATTACAGGTTAATAGTGTACCCTACCACAGGAAATAAATATAGGTCTATTAGGGGGTACACTATGTATATTTTAAATAGTGCATTAAAACAAGGAAATTCGAAGACACTTTTCTATGTTAACTAACGGCACGGTATCGGACCTTAATATTGACCTATAATTTTTAAATTGGACCACGTATTATATTACAGGGTTATAGTGTATCCTACCACAGGAAATAATTATAGGTCATTTAGGGGGTACACAGCGTCACCCTAAATTTTACTATGTATGCCTACGCGAAATAAAATGTTTTGAGAAGCTTAAAATGAAAAAATAAGCGTTCTAAAATGCTTTAAAAATTCAAAGACATCTTTCAATGGTTAACTAACGCAAGGCGCGATATCAGACCTTAATATGGAACCATAATATTTAAATTGGACCAGGTATTATATTACAGGTTAATAGTGTACCCTACCACAGGAAATAATTATAGGTCTATTAGGGGGTACACTATGTATATTTTAAATAGTGCATTAAAACAAGGAAATTCGAAGACACTTTTCTATGTTAACTAACGGCACGGTATCGGACCTTAATATTGACCTATAATTTTTAAATTGGACCACGTATTATATTACAGGGTTATAGTGTATCCTACCTCAGGAAATAATTATAGGTCATTTAGGGGGTACACAGCGTCACCCTAAATTTTACTATGTATGCCTACGCGAAATAAAATGTTTTGAGAAGCTTAAAATGAAAAAATAAGCGTTCTAAAATGCTTTAAAAATTCAAAGACATCTTTCAATGGTTAACTAACGCAAGGCGCAATATCAGACCTTAATATTGACCTATAATTTTTAAATTGGACCACGTATTATATTACAGGGTTATAGTGTACCCAACCACAGGAAATAATTATATGTCAATTAGGGGTACACGGCGTGACCCTAAAGTTTACTATGTATGCCTATGCGAAATCGAGTGTTCTGAGAAGCTTAAAATAAAGAAATTAGCGTTCTAAAATGCTTTAAAAATTCAAAGACATCTTTCAATGGTTAACTAACGCAAGGCGCGATATCAGACCTTAATATGGAACCATAATATTTAAATTGGACCAGGTATTATATTACAGGGTAATAGTGTACCCTACAACAGGAAATAATTATAGGTCAATTAGGGGGTGCACTATGTATATTTTAAATAGTGCATTAAAACAAGGAAATTCGAAGACTCTTTTCTATGTTAACTAACGGCACGGTATCGGACCTTAATATTAAACTAAAATTTTTAAATTGGGCCACGTATTATATTACAGGGTGATAGTGTACCCTACCACGGAAAATAATTATAGGTCAATTAGGGGGTACACAGCGTGACCCTAAAGGTTACTATGTATGCATATGCGAAATAAAGTGTTCTGAGAAGCTTAAAATGAGGAAATAAGTGTTCTTAAATGCTTTAAAAATTCAAAGACATTTTTCTATGTTAACTAACGGCACGGTATCGGACCTTAATATTGACCTATAATTTTTAAATTGGACCACGTATTATATTACAGGGTAATAGTGTACCCTACCACAGGAAATAATTATAGGTCAATTAGGGGGTACACAGCGTGACCCTAAAGTTTACTATGTATGCCTATGCGAAATAGAGTGTTCTGAGAAGCTTAAAATGAGGAAATAAGCGTTCTAAAATGCTTTAAAAATTCAAAGACATTTTTCTATGTTAACTAACGGTACGGTATCGGACCTTAATATTGACCTATAATTTTTAAATTGGACCACGTATTATATTACAGGGTAATATTGTTCCCTACCATGGGAAATAATTATAGGTCACTTAGGGGGTACACAGCGTGACCCTAAAGTTTACTATGTATGCGTATGCGAAATAAAGTGTTCTGAGAAGCTTAAAATGAAGAAATAAGCGTTGTAAAATGCTTTAAAAATTCAAAGACATCTTTCAATGGTTAACTAACGCAAGGCGCAATATCAGACCTTAATATTGACCCATAATATTTAAATTGGACCAGGTATTATATTACAGGGTAATAGTGTAACCTACCACAGGAAATAATTATAGGTCAATTAGGGGGTACACTATGTATATTTTAAATAGTGTATTAAAACAAGGAAATTCGAAGACACTTTTCTATGTTAACTAACGGCACGGTATCGGACCTTAATATTGACCTATAATTTTTAAATTGGACCACGTATTATATTACAGGGTTATAGTGTACCCTACCACAGGAAATAATTATAGGTCAATTAGGGGGTACACAGCGTCACCCTAAATTTTACTATGTATGCCTACGCGAAATAAAATGTTTTGAGAAGCTTAAAATGAAAAAATAAGCGTTCTAAAATGCTTTAAAAATTCAAAGACATCTTTCAATGGTTAACTAACGCAAGGCGCAATATCAGACCTTAATATTGACCTATAATTTTTAAATTGGACCACGTATTATATTACAGGGTTATAGTGTACCCAACCACAGGAAATAATTATATGTCAATTAGGGGGTACACGGCGTGACCCTAAAGTTTACTATGTATGCCTATGCGAAATCGAGTGTTCTGAGAAGCTTAAAATAAAGAAATTAGCGTTCTAAAATGCTTTAAAAATTCAAAGACATCTTTCAATGGTTAACTAACGCAAGGCGCGATATCAGACCTTAATATGGAACCATAATATTTAAATTGGACCAGGTATTATATTACAGGGTAATAGTGTACCCTACAACAGGAAATAATTATAGGTCAATTAGGGGGTGCACTATGTATATTTTAAATAGTGCATTAAAACAAGGAAATTCGAAGACTCTTTTCTATGTTAACTAACGGCACGGTATCGGACCTTAATATTGACCTATAATTTTTAAATTGGACCACGTATTATATTACAGGGTAATAGTGTACCCTACCACAGGAAATAATTATAGGTCAATTAGGGGGTACACAGCGTGACCCTAAAGTTTACTATGTATGCCTATGCGAAATAGAGTGTTCTGAGAAGCTTAAAATGAGGAAATAAGCGTTCTAAAATGCTTTAAAAATTCAAAGACATTTTTCTATGTTAACTAACGGTACGGTATCGGACCTTAATATTGACCTATAATTTTTAAATTGGACCACGTATTATATTACAGGGTAATATTGTTCCCTACCATGGGAAATAATTATAGGTCACTTAGGGGGTACACAGCGTGACCCTAAAGTTTACTATGTATGCCTATGCGAAATAAATTGTTCTGAGCTGCTTAAAATGAAGAAATATGCGTTCTAAAATGCTTTTAAAATTCAAAGACATCTTTCAATGGTTAACTAGCGCAAGGCGCAATATCAGACCTTAATATTGAATCATAATATTTAAATTGGACCAGGTATTATATTACAGGGGAATAGTGTACCCTACCACAGGAAATAATTATAGGTCAATTAGGGGGTACACAGCGTGACCCTAAAGTTTACTATGTATGCGTATGCGAAATAAAGTGTTCTGAGAAGCTTAAAATGAAGAAATAAGCGTTCTAAAATGCTTTAAAAATTCAAAGACATCTTTCAATGGTTAACTAACGCAAGGCGCAATATCAGACCTTAATATTGACCCATAATATTTAAATTGGACCAGGTATTATATTACAGGGTAATAGTGTAACCTACCACAGGAAATAATTATAGGTCAATTAGGGGGTACACTATGTATATTTTAAATAGTGTATTAAAACAAGGAAATTCGAAGACACTTTTCTATGTTAACTAACGGCACGGTATCGGACCTTAATATTGACCTATAATTTTTAAATTGGACCACGTATTATATTACAGGGTTATAGTGTACCCTACCACAGGAAATAATTATAGGTCAATTAGGGGGTACACAGAGTGACCCCAAAGTTTACTATGTATGCCTATGCGAAATAAAGTGTTCTGAGAAGTTTAAAATGAGGAAATAAGCGTTCTAAAATGCTTTAAAAATTCAAAGACATCTTTCAATGATTAACTAACGCAAGGCGCAATATCAGACCTTAATATTGACCTATAATTTTTAAATTGGACCACGTATTATATTACAGGGTTATAGTGTACCCAACCACAGGAAATAATTATATGTCAATTAGGGGGTACACAGCGTGACCCTAAAGTTTACTATGTATGCCTATGCGAAATCGAGTGTTCTGAGAAGCTTAAAATGAAGAAATTAGCGTTCTAAAATGCTTTAAAAATTCAAAGACATCTTTCAATGGTTAACTAACGCAAGGCGCGATATCAGACCTTAATATGGAACCATAATATTTAAATTGGACCAAGTATTATATTACAGGGTAATAGTGTACCCTACAACAGGAAATAATTATAGGTCAATTAGGGGGTGCACTATGTATATTTTAAATAGTGCATTAAAACAAGGAAATTCGAAGACTCTTTTCTATGTTAACTAACGGCACGGTATCGGACCTTAATATTAAACTAAAATTTTTAAATTGGGCCACGTATTATATTACAGGGTGATAGTGTACCCTACCACGGAAAATAATTATAGGTCAATTAGGGGGTACACAGCGTGACCCTAAAGGTTACTATGTATGCCTATGCGAAATAAAGTGTTCTGAGAAGCTTAAAATGAGGAAATAAGTGTTCTTAAATGCTTTAAAAATTCAAAGACATTTTTCTATGTTGACTAACGGCACGGTATCGGACCTTAATATTGACCTATAATTTTTAAATTGGACCACGTATTATATTACAGGGTAATAGTGTACCCTACCACAGGAAATAATTATAGGTCAATTAGAAGGTACACAGCGTGACCCTAAAGTTTACTATGTATGCCTATGCGAAATAGAGTGTTCAGAGAAGCTTAAAATGAGGAAAAAAGCGTTCTAAAATGCTTTAAAAATTCAAAGACATCTTTCAATGGTTAACTAACGCAAGGCGCGATATCAGACCTTAATATGGAACCATAATATTTAAATTGGACCAGGTATTATATTACAGGGTAATAGTGTACCCTACAACAGGAAATAATTATAGGTCAATTAGGGGGTGCACTATGTATATTTTAAATAGTGCATTAAAACAAGGAAATTCGAAGACTCTTTTCTATGTTAACTAACGGCACGGTATCGGACCTTAATATTAAACTAAAATTTTTAAATTGGGCCACGTATTATATTACAGGGTGATAGTGTACCCTACCACGGAAAATAATTATAGGTCAATTAGGGGGTACACAGCGTGACCCTAAAGGTTACTATGTATGCATATGCGAAATAAAGTGTTCTGAGAAGCTTAAAATGAGGAAATAAGTGTTCTTAAATGCTTTAAAAATTCAAAGACATTTTTCTATGTTAACTAACGGCACGGTATCGGACCTTAATATTGACCTATAATTTTTAAATTGGACCACGTATTATATTACAGGGTAATAGTGTACCCTACCACAGGAAATAATTATAGGTCAATTAGGGGGTACACAGCGTGACCCTAAAGTTTACTATGTATGCCTATGCGAAATAGAGTGTTCTGAGAAGCTTAAAATGAGGAAATAAGCGTTCTAAAATGCTTTAAAAATTCAAAGACATTTTTCTATGTTAACTAACGGTACGGTATCGGACCTTAATATTGACCTATAATTTTTAAATTGGACCACGTATTATATTACAGGGTAATATTGTTCCCTACCATGGGAAATAATTATAGGTCACTTAGGGGGTACACAGCGTGACCCTAAAGTTTACTATGTATGCGTATGCGAAATAAAGTGTTCTGAGAAGCTTAAAATGAAGAAATAAGCGTTCTAAAATGCTTTAAAAATTCAAAGACATCTTTCAATGGTTAACTAACGCAAGGCGCAATATCAGACCTTAATATTGACCCATAATATTTAAATTGGACCAGGTATTATATTACAGGGTAATAGTGTAACCTACCACAGGAAATAATTATAGGTCAATTAGGGGGTACACTATGTATATTTTAAATAGTGTATTAAAACAAGGAAATTCGAAGACACTTTTCTATGTTAACTAACGGCAGGGTATCGGACCTTAATATTGACCTATAATTTTTAAATTGGACCACGTATTATATTACAGGGTTATAGTGTACCCTACCACAGGAAATAATTATAGGTCAATTAGGGGGTACACAGCGTCACCCTAAATTTTACTATGTATGCCTACGCGAAATAAAATGTTTTGAGAAGCTTAAAATGAAAAAATAAGCGTTCTAAAATGCTTTAAAAATTCAAAGACATCTTTCAATGGTTAACTAACGCAAGGCGCAATATCAGACCTTAATATTCACCTATAATTTTTAAATTGGACCACGTATTATACTACAGGGTTATAGTGTACCCAACCACAGGAAATAATTATATGTCAATTTAGGGGGTACACGGCGTGACCCTAAAGTTTACTATGTATGCCTATGCGAAATCGAGTGTTCTGAGAAGCTTAAAATAAAGAAATTAGCGTTCTAAAATGCTTTAAAAATTCAAAGACATCTTTCAATGGTTAACTAACGCAAGGCGCGATAACAGACCTTAATATGGAACCATAATATTTAAATTGGACCAGGTATTATATTACAGGGTAATAGTGTACCCTACAACAGGAAATAATTATAGGTCAATTAGGGGGTGCACTATGTATATTTTAAATAGTGCATTAAAACAAGGAAATTCGAAGACTCTTTTCTATGTTAACTAACGGCACGGTATCGGACCTTAATATTAAACTAAAATTTTTAAATTGGGCCACGTATTATATTACAGGGTGATAGTGTACCCTACCACGGAAAATAATTATAGGTCAATTAGGGGGTACACAGCGTGACCCTAAAGGTTACTATGTATGCATATGCGAAATAAAGTGTTCTGAGAAGCTTAAAATGAGGAAATAAGTGTTCTTAAATGCTTTAAAAATTCAAAGACATTTTTCTATGTTAACTAACGGCACGGTATCGGACCTTAATATTGACCTATAATTTTTAAATTGGACCACGTATTATATTACAGGGTAATAGTGTACCCTACCACAGGAAATAATTATAGGTCAATTAGGGGGTACACAGCGTGACCCTAAAGTTTACTATGTATGCCTATGCGAAATAGAGTGTTCTGAGAAGCTTAAAATGAGGAAATAAGCGTTCTAAAATGCTTTAAAAATTCAAAGACATTTTTCTATGTTAACTAACGGTACGGTATCGGACCTTAATATTGACCTATAATTTTTAAATTGGACCACGTATTATATTACAGGGTAATATTGTTCCCTACCATGGGAAATAATTATAGGTCACTTAGGGGGTACACAGCGTGACCCTAAAGTTTACTATGTATGCCTATGCGAAATAAATTGTTCTGAGCTGCTTAAAATGAAGAAATATGCGTTCTAAAATGCTTTTAAAATTCAAAGACATCTTTCAATGGTTAACTAGCGCAAGGCGCAATATCAGACCTTAATATTGAATCATAATATTTAAATTGGACCAGGTATTATATTACAGGGGAATAGTGTACCCTACCACAGGAAATAATTATAGGTCAATTAGGGGCATACACAGCGTGACCCTAAAGTTTACTATGTATGCGTATGCGAAATAAAGTGTTCTGAGAAGCTTAAAATGAAGAAATAAGCGTTCTAAAATGCTTTAAAAATTCAAAGACATCTTTCAATGGTTAACTAACGCAAGGCGCAATATCAGACCTTAATATTGACCCATAATATTTAAATTGGACCAGGTATTATATTACAGGGTAATAGTGTAACCTACCACAGGAAATAATTATAGGTCAATTAGGGGGTACACTATGTATATTTTAAATAGTGTATTAAAACAAGGAAATTCGAAGACACTTTTCTATGTTAACTAACGGCACGGTATCGGACCTTAATATTAAACTAAAATTTTTAAATTGGGCCACGTATTATATTACAGGGTGATAGTGTACCCTACCACGGAAAATAATTATAGGTCAATTAGGGGGTACACAGCGTGACCCTAAAGGTTACTATGTATGCCTATGCGAAATAAAGTGTTCTGAGAAGCTTAAAATGAGGAAATAAGTGTTCTTAAATGCTTTAAAAATTCAAAGACATTTTTCTATGTTGACTAACGGCACGGTATCGGACCTTAATATTGACCTATAATTTTTAAATTGGACCACGTATTATATTACAGGGTAATAGTGTACCCTACCACAGGAAATAATTATAGGTCAATTAGGGGGTACACAGCGTGACCCTAAAGTTTACTATGTATGCCTATGCGAAATAGAGTGTTCAGAGAAGCTTAAAATGAGGAAAAAAGCGTTCTAAAATGCTTTAAAAATTCAAAGACATCTTTCAATGGTTAAATAACGCAAGGCGCGATATCAGACCTTAATATGGAACCATAATATTTAAATTGGACCGGGTATTATATTACAGGGTAATAGTGTACCCTACAACAGGAAATAATTATAGGTCAATTAGGGGGTGCACTATGTATATTTTAAATAGTGCATTAAAACAAGGAAATTCGAAGACTCTTTTCTATGTTAACTAACGGCACGGTATCGGACCTTAATATTAAACTAAAATTTTTAAATTGGGCCACGTATTATATTACAGGGTGATAGTGTACCCTACCACGGAAAATAATTATAGGTCAATTAGGGGGTACACAGCGTGACCATAAAGGTTACTATGTATGCATATGCGAAATAAAGTGTTCTGAGAAGCTTAAAATGAGGAAATAAGTGTTCTTAAATGCTTTAAAAATTCAAAGACATTTTTCTATGTTAACTAACGGCACGGTATCGGACCTTAATATTGACCTATAATTTTTAAATTGGACCACGTATTATATTACAGGGTAATAGTGTACCCTACCACAGGAAATAATTATAGGTCAATTAGGGGGTACACAGCGTGACCCTAAAGTTTACTATGTATGCCTATGCGAAATAGAGTGTTCTGAGAAGCTTAAAATGAGGAAATAAGCGTTCTAAAATGCTTTAAAAATTCAAAGACATTTTTCTATGTTAACTAACGGTACGGTATCGGACCTTAATATTGACCTATAATTTTTAAATTGGACCACGTATTATATTACAGGGTAATATTGTTCCCTACCATGGGAAATAATTATAGGTCACTTAGGGGGTACACAGCGTGACCCTAAAGTTTACTATGTATGCGTATGCGAAATAAAGTGTTCTGAGAAGCTTAAAATGAAGAAATAAGCGTTCTAAAATGCTTTAAAAATTCAAAGACATCTTTCAATTGTTGACTAACGCAAGGCGCAATATCAGACCTTAATATTGACCCATAATATTTAAATTGGACCAGGTATTATATTACAGGGTAATAGTGTAACCTACCACAGGAAATAATTATAGGTCAATTAGGGGGTACACTATGTATATTTTAAATAGTGTATTAAAACAAGGAAATTCGAAGACACTTTTCTATGTTAACTAACGGCACGGTATCGGACCTTAATATTGACCTATAATTTTTAAATTGGACCACGTATTATATTACAGGGTTATAGTGTACCCTACCACAGGAAATAATTATAGGTCAATTAGGGGGTACACAGCGTCACCCTAAATTTTACTATGTATGCCTACGCGAAATAAAATGTTTTGAGAAGCTTAAAATGAAAAAATAAGCGTTCTAAAATGCTTTAAAAATTCAAAGACATCTTTCAATGGTTAACTAACGCAAGGCGCAATATCAGACCTTAATATTGACCTATAATTTTTAAATTGGACCACGTATTATATTACAGGGTTATAGTGTACCCAACCACAGGAAATAATTATATGTCAATTAGGGGGTACACGGCGTGACCCTAAAGTTTACTATGTATGCCTATGCGAAATCGAGTGTTCTGAGAAGCTTAAAATAAAGAAATTAGCGTTCTAAAATGCTTTAAAAATTCAAAGACATCTTTCAATGGTTAACTAACGCAAGGCGCGATATCAGACCTTAATATGGAACCATAATATTTAAATTGGACCAGGTATTATATTACAGGGTAATAGTGTACACTACAACAGGAAATAATTATAGGTCAATTAGGGGGTGCACTATGTATATTTTAAATAGTGCATTAAAACAAGGAAATTCGAAGACTCTTTTCTATGTTAACTAACGGCACGGTATCGGACCTTAATATTAAACTAAAATTTTTAAATTGGGCCACGTATTATATTACAGGGTGATAGTGTACCCTACCACGGAAAATAATTATAGGTCAATTAGGGGGTACACAGCGTGACCCTAAAGGTTACTATGTATGCATATGCGAAATAAAGTGTTCTGAGAAGCTTAAAATGAGGAAATAAGTGTTCTTAAATGCTTTAAAAATTCAAAGACATTTTTCTATGTTAACTAACGGCACGGTATCGGACCTTAATATTGACCTATAATTTTTAAATTGGACCACGTATTATATTACAGGGTAATAGTGTACCCTACCACAGGAAATAATTATAGGTCAATTAGGGGGTACACAGCGTGACCCTAAAGTTTACTATGTATGCCTATGCGAAATAGAGTGTTCTGAGAAGCTTAAAATGAGGAAATAAGCGTTCTAAAATGCTTTAAAAATTCAAAGACATTTTTCTATGTTAACTAACGGTACGGTATCGGACCTTAATATTGACCTATAATTTTTAAATTGGACCACGTATTATATTACAGGGTAATATTGTTCCCTACCATGGGAAATAATTATAGGTCACTTAGGGGGTACACAGCGTGACCCTAAAGTTTACTATGTATGCCTATGCGAAATAAATTGTTCTGAGCTGCTTAAAATGAAGAAATATGCGTTCTAAAATGCTTTTAAAATTCAAAGACATCTTTCAATGGTTAACTAGCGCAAGGCGCAATATCAGACCTTAATATTGAATCATAATATTTAAATTGGACCAGGTATTATATTACAGGGGAATAGTGTACCCTACCACAGGAAATAATTATAGGTCAATTAGGGGGTACACAGCGTGACCCTAAAGTTTACTATGTATGCGTATGCGAAATAAAGTGTTCTGAGAAGCTTAAAATGAAGAAATAAGCGTTCTAAAATGCTTTAAAAATTCAAAGACATCTTTCAATGGTTAACTAACGCAAGGCGCAATATCAGACCTTAATATTGACCCATAATATTTAAATTGGACCAGGTATTATATTACAGGGTAATAGTGTAACCTACCACAGGAAATAATTATAGGTCAATTAGGGGGTACACTATGTATATTTTAAATAGTGTATTAAAACAAGGAAATTCGAAGACACTTTTCTATGTTAACTAACGGCACGGTATCGGACCTTAATATTGACCTATAATTTTTAAATTGGACCACGTATTATATTACAGGGTTATAGTGTACCCTACCACAGGAAATAATTATAGGTCAATTAGGGGGTACACAGAGTGACCCCAAAGTTTACTATGTATGCCTATGCGAAATAAAGTGTTCTGAGAAGCTTAAAATGAGGAAATAAGCGTTCTAAAATGCTTTAAAAATTCAAAGACATCTTTCAATGATTAACTAACGCAAGGCGCAATATCAGACCTTAATATTGACCTATAATTTTTAAATTGGACCACGTATTATATTACAGGGTTATAGTGTACCCAACCACAGGAAATAATTATATGTCAATTAGGGGGTACACAGCGTGACCCTAAAGTTTACTATGTATGCCTATGCGAAATCGAGTGTTCTGAGAAGCTTAAAATGAAGAAATTAGCGTTCTAAAATGCTTTAAAAATTCAAAGACATCTTTCAATGGTTAACTAACGCAAGGCGCGATATCAGACCTTAATATGGAACCATAATATTTAAATTGGACCAGGTATTATATTACAGGGTAATAGTGTACCCTACAACAGGAAATAATTATAGGTCAATTAGGGGGTGCACTATGTATATTTTAAATAGTGCATTAAAACAAGGAAATTCGAAGACTCTTTTCTATGTTAACTAACGGCACGGTATCGGACCTTAATATTAAACTAAAATTTTTAAATTGGGCTACGTATTATATTACAGGGTGATAGTGTACCCTACCACGGAAAATAAGTATAGGTCAATTAGGGGGTACACAGCGTGACCCTAAAGGTTACTATGTATGCCTATGCGAAATAAAGTGTTCTGAGAAGCTTAAAATGAGGAAATAAGTGTTCTTAAATGCTTTAAAAATTCAAAGACATTTTTCTATGTTGACTAACGGCACGGTATCGGACCTTAATATTGACCTATAATTTTTAAATTGGACCACGTATTATATTACAGGGTAATAGTGTACCCTACCACAGGAAATAATTATAGGTCAATTAGGGGGTACACAGCGTGACCCTAAAGTTTACTATGTATGCCTATGCGAAATAGAGTGTTCAGAGAAGCTTAAAATGAGGAAAAAAGCGTTCTAAAATGCTTTAAAAATTCAAAGACATCTTTCAATGGTTAACTAACGCAAGGCGCAATATCAGACCTTAATATTGACCTATAATTTTTAAATTGGACCACGTATTATATTACAGGGTAATAGTGTACCCTTCCACAGGAAATAATTATAGGTCAATTAGGGGGTACACAGCGTGACACTAAAGTGTACTATGTATGCCTATGCGAAATAAAGAGTTCTGAGAAGCTTAAAATGAGGAAATAAGCGTTCTAAAATGCTTTAAAAATTCAAAGACATTTTTCTATGTTAACTAACGGAACGGTATCGGACCTTAATATTGACCTATAATTTTTAAATTGGACCACGTATTATATTACAGGGTAATATTGTTCCCTACCACGGGAAATAATTAAAGGTCACTTAGGGGGTACACAGCGTGACCCTAAAGTTTACTATGTATGCCTATGCGAAATAAATTGTTCTGAGAAGCTTAAAATGAAGAAATATGCGTTCTAAAATGCTTTTAAAATTCAAAGACATCTTTCAATGGTTAACTAGCGCAAGGCGCAATATCAGACCTTAATATTGAATCATAATATTTAAATTGGACCAGGTATTATATTACAGGGGATTAGTGTACCCGACCACAGGAAATAATTATAGGTCAATTAGGGGGTACACAGCGTGACCCTAAAGTTTACTATGTATGCGTATGCGAAATAAAGTGTTCTGAGAAGCTTAAAATGAAGAAATAAGCGTTCTAAAATGTTTTAAAAATTCAAAGACATCTTTCAATGGTTAACTAACGCAAGGCGCAATATCAGACCTTAATATTGACCCATAATATTTAAATTGGACCAGGTATTAAATTACAGGGTAATAGTGTACCCTACCACAGGAAATAATTATAGGTCAATTAGGGGGTACACTATGTATATTTTAAATAGTGTATTAAAACAAGGAAATTCGAAGACACTTTTCTATGTTAACTAACGGCTCGGTATCGGACCTTAATATTGACCTATAATTTTTAAATTGGACCACGTATTATATTACAGGGTTATAGTGTACCCTACCACAGGAAATAATTATAGGTCAATTAGGGGGTACACAGCGTGACCCTAAAGTTTACTATGTATGCCTATGCGAAATAAAGTGTTCTGAGCAGCTTAAAATGAGGAAATAAGCAGCTTAAAATGCTTTAAAAATTCAAAGACATTTTTCTATGTTAACTAACGGCACGGTATCGGACCTTAATATTGACCTATAATTTTTATATTGGACCACGTATTATATTACAGGGTAATAGTGTACACTACCACAGGAAATAATTATAGGTCATTTAGGGGGTACACAGCGTGACCCTAAAGTTTACTATGTATGCCTATGCGAAATAGAGTGTTCTGAGATGCTTAAAATGAAGAAATAAGAGTTCTAAAATGCTTTAAAAATTCAAAGACATCTTTCAATGGTTAACTAACGCAAGGCGCAATATCAGACCTTAATATTGACCCATAATATTTATATTGGACCAGGTATTATATTACAGGGTAATAGTGTACCCTCCCACAGGAAATAATTATAGGTCAATTAGGGGGTACACTATGTATATTTTAAATAGTGCATTAAAACAAGGAAATACGAAGACACTTTTCTATGTTAACTAACGGCACGGTATCGGACCTTAATATTGACCTATAATTTTTAAATTGGACCACGTATTATGTTACAGGGTTATAGTGTACCCTACCACAGGAAATAATTATAGGTCAATTAGGGGGTACACAGAGTGACCCCAAAGTTTACTATGTATGCCTATGCGAAATAAAGTGTTCTGAGAAGCTTAAAATGAGGAAATAAGCGTTCTAAAATGCTTTAAAAATTCAAAGACATTTTTCTATGTTAACTAACGGCACGGTATCGGACCTTAATATTGACCTATAATTTTTAAATTGGACCACGTATTATATTACAGGGTAATAGTGTACCCTACCACAGGAAATAATTATAGGTCAATTAGGGGGTACTCAGCGTGACCCTAAAGTTTACTATGTATGCGTATGCGAAATAAAGTGTTCTGAGAAGCTTAAAATGAAGAAATAAGCGTTCTAAAATGCTTTAAAAATTCAAAGACATCTTTCAATGGTTAACTAACGCAAGGCGCAATATCAGACCTTAATATTGACCCATAATATTTAAATTGGACCAGGTATTATATTACAGGGTAATAGTGTACCCTACCACAGGAAATAATTATAGGTCAATTAGGGGGTACACTATGTATATTTTAAATAGTGCATTAAAACAAGGAAATTCGAAGACACTTTTCTATGTTAACTAACGGCACGGTATCGGACCTTAATATTGACCTATAATTTTTAAATTGGACCACGTATTATATTACAGGGTTATAGTGTACGCTACCACAGGAAATAATTATAGGTAATTTAGGGGGTACACAGCGTGACCCTAAATTTTACTATGTATGCCTATGCGAAATATAGTGTTCTGAGATGCTTAAAATGAAGAAATAAGCGTTCTAAAATGCTTTAAAAATTCAAAGACATCTTTCAATGGTTAACTAACGCAAGGCGCAATATCAGACCTTAATATTGACCCATAATATTTATATTGGACCAGGTATTATATTACAGGGTAATAGTGTACCCTCCCACAGGAAATAATTATAGGTCAATTAGGGCGTACACAGAGTGACCCTAAAGTTTACTATGTATGCCTATGCGAAATAAAGTGTTCTGAGAAGCTTAAAATGAAGAAATATGCGTTCTAAAATGCTTTTAAAATTCAAAGACATCTTTCAACGGTTAACTAGCGCAAGGCGCAATATCAGACCTTAATATTGACCCATAATAATTAAATTGGACCAGGTATTATATTACAGGGTAATAGTGTACCCTACCACAGGAAATAATTATAGGTCAATTAGGGGGTACACTATGTATATTTTAAATAGTGCATTAAAACAAGGAAATTCGAAGACACTTTTCTATGTTAACTAACGGCACGGTATCGGACCTTAATATTGACCTAAAATTTTTATATTGAACCACCTATTATATTACAGGGTTATAGTATACCCTAAAACGTAAGATAATTATAGGTCAATTACGGGGTACAAAGCGTGACCCTAAAGTTTACTATGTATGCGTATGCGAAATAAAGTGTTCTGAGAAGCTTAAAATGAAGAAATAAGCGTTCTAAAATGCTTTAAAAATTCAAAGACATCTCTCAATGGTTAACTACCGCAAGGCGCAATATCAGACCTTAATATTGACCCATAATATTTAAATTGGACCAGGTATTATATTACAGGGTAATAGTGTACCCTACCCCAGGAAATAATTATAGGTCAATTAGGGGGTACACTATGTATATTTTAAATAGTGCATTAAAACAAGGAAATACGAAGACACTTTTCTATGTTAACTAACGGCACGGTATCGGACCTTAATATTGACCTATAATTTTTAAATTGGACCACGTATTATATTACAGGGTTATAGTGTACCCTACCACAGGAAATAATTATAGGTCATTTAGGGGGTACACAGCGTGACCCTAAAGTTTACTATGTATGCCTATGCGAAATAGAGTGTTCTGAGATGCTTAAAATGAAGAAATAAGCGTTCTAAAATGCTTTAAAAATTCAAAGACATCTTTCAATGGTTAACTAACGCAAGGCGCAATATCAGACCTTAATATTGACCCATAATATTTATATTGGACAAGGTATTATATTACAGGGTAATAGTGTACCCTCCCACAGGAAATAATTATAGGTCAATTAGGGGGTACACTATGTATATTTTAAATAGTGCATTAAAACAAGGAAATACGAAGACACTTTTCTATGTTAACTAACGGCACGGTATCGGACCTTAATATTGACCTATAATTTTTAAATTGGACCACGTATTATATTACAGGGTTATAGTGTACCCTACCACAGGAAATAATTATAGGTCAATTAGGGGGTACACAGAGTGACCCTAAAGTTTACTATGTATGCCTAAGCGAAATAAAGTGTTCTGAGAAGCTTAAAATGAGGAAATAAGCGTTCTAAAATGCTTTAAAAATTCAAAGACATCTTTCAATGGTTAACTAACGCAAGGCGCAATATCAGACCTTAATATTGACCCATAAAATTTAAATTGGACCAGGTATTATATTACAGGGTAATAGTGTACCCTACCAAAGGAAATAATTATAGGTCAATTAGGGGGTACACAGCGTGACCCTAAAGTTACTATGTATGCCTATGCGAAATAAAGTGTTCTGAGAAGCTTAAAATGAGGAAATAAGCGTTCTAAAATGCTTTAAAAATTCAAAGACATCTTTGAATGGTTAACTAACGCAAGGCGCAATATCAGACCTTAATATTGACCCATAAAATTTAAATTGGACCAGGTATTATATTACAGGCTAATAGTGTACCCTACCAAAGGAAATAATTATAAGTCAATTAGGGGGTACACAGCGTGACCCTGAAGTTACTATGTATGCCTATGCGAAATAAAGTGATCTGAGAAGCTTAAAATGAGGAAATAAGCGTTCTAAAATGCTTTAAAAATTCAAAGACATCTTTCAATGGTTAACTAACGCAAGGCGCAATATCAGACCTTAATATTGACCCATAATATTTAAATTGGAATAGGTATTATATTACAGGGTAATAGTGTACCCTACCACAGGAAATAATTATAGGTCAATTAGGGTGTACACTATGTATATTTTAAATAGTGCATTAAAACAAGGAAATACGAAGACACTTTTCTATGTTAACTAACGGCACGGTATCGGACCTTAATATTGACCTATAATTTTTAAATTGGACCACGTATTATATTACAGGGTTATAGTGTACCCTACCACAGGAAATAATTATAGGTCAATTAGGGGGTACACAGAGTGACCCTAAAGTTTACTATGTATGCCTATGCGAAATAAAGTGTTCTGAGAAGCTTAAAATGAGGAAATAAGTGTTCTTAAATGCTTTAAAAATTCAAAGACATTTTTCTATGTTGACTAACGGCACGGTATCGGACCTTAATATTGACCTATAATTTTTAAATTGGACCACGTATTATATTACAGGGTAATAGTGTACCCTACCACAGGAAATAATTATAGGTCAATTAGGGGGTACACAGCGTGACCCTAAAGTTTACTATGTATGCCTATGCGAAATAGAGTGTTCAGAGAAGCTTAAAATGAGGAAAAAAGCGTTCTAAAATGCTTTAAAAATTCAAAGACATCTTTCAATGGTTAACTAACGCAAGGCGCAATATCAGACCTTAATATTGACCTATAATTTTTAAATTGGACCACGTATTATATTACAGGGTAATAGTGTACCCTTCCACAGGAAATAATTATAGGTCAATTAGGGGGTACACAGCGTGACACTAAAGTGTACTATGTATGCCTATGCGAAATAAAGAGTTCTGAGAAGCTTAAAATGAGGAAATAAGCGTTCTAAAATGCTTTAAAAATTCAAAGACATTTTTCTATGTTAACTAACGGAACGGTATCGGACCTTAATATTGACCTATAATTTTTAAATTGGACCACGTATTATATTACAGGGTAATATTGTTCCCTACCACGGGAAATAATTATAGGTCACTTAGGGGGTACACAGCGTGACCCTAAAGTTTACTATGTATGCCTATGCGAAATAAATTGTTCTGAGAAGCTTAAAATGAAGAAATATGCGTTCTAAAATGCTTTTAAAATTCAAAGACATCTTTCAATGGTTAACTAGCGCAAGGCGCAATATCAGACCTTAATATTGAATCATAATATTTAAATTGGACCAGGTATTATATTACAGGGGAATAGTGTACCCGACCACAGGAAATAATTATAGGTCAATTAGGGGGTACACAGCGTGACCCTAAAGTTTACTATGTATGCGTATGCGAAATAAAGTGTTCTGAGAAGCTTAAAATGAAGAAATAAGCGTTCTAAAATGCTTTAAAAATTCAAAGACATCTTTCAATGGTTAACTAACGCAAGGCGCAATATCAGACCTTAATATTGACCCATAATATTTAAATTGGACCAGGTATTAAAGTACAGGGTAATAGTGTACCCTACCACAGGAAATAATTATAGGTCAATTAGGGGGTACACTATGTATATTTTAAATAGTGCATTAAAACAAGGAAATACGAAGACACTTTTCTATGTTAACTAACGGCACGGTATCGGACCTTAATATTGACCTATAATTTTTAAATTGGACCACGTATTATATTACAGGGTTATAGTGTACCCTACCACAGGAAATAATTATAGGTCAATTAGGGGGTACACAGCGTGACCCTAAAGTTTACTATGTATGCCTATGCGAAATAAAGTGTTCTGAGCAGCTTAAAATGAGGAAATAAGCAGCTTAAAATGCTTTAAAAATTCAAAGACATTTTTCTATGTTAACTAACGGCACGGTATGGGACCTTAATATTGACCTATAAATTTTATATTGGACCACGTATTATATTACAGGGTAATAGTGTACCCTACCACAGGAAATAATTATAGGTCATTTAGGGGGTACACAGCGTGACCCTAAAGTTTACTATGTATGCCTATGCGAAATAGAGTGTTCTGAGATGCTTAAAATGAAGAAATAAGCGTTCTAAAATGCTTTAAAAATTCAAAGACATCTTTCAATGGTTAACTAACGCAAGGCGCAATATCAGACCTTAATATTGACCCATAATATTTATATTGGACCAGGTATTATATTACAGGGTAATAGTGTACCCTCCCACAGGAAATAATTATAGGTCAATTAGGGGGTACACTATGTATATTTTAAATAGTGCATTAAAACAAGGAAATACGAAGACACTTTTCTATGTTAACTAACGGCACGGTATCGGACCTTAATATTGACCTATAATTTTTAAATTGGACCACGTATTATATTACAGGGTTATAGTGTACCCTACCACAGGAAATAATTATAGGTCAATTAGGGGGTACACAGAGTGACCCTAAAGTTTACTATGTATGCCTAAGCGAAATAAAGTGTTCTGAGAAGCTTAAAATGAGGAAATAAGCGTTCTAAAATGCTTTAAAAATTCAAAGACATCTTTCAATGGTTAACTAACGCAAGGCGCAATATCAGACCTTAATATTGACCCATAAAATTTAAATTGGACCAGGTATTATATTACAGGGTAATAGTGTACCCTACCAAAGGAAATAATTATAGGTCAATTAGAGGGTACACAGCGTGACCCTAAAGTTACTATGTATGCCTATGCGAAATAAAGTGTTCTGAGAAGCTTAAAATGAGGAAATAAGCGTTCTAAAATGCTTTAAAAATTCAAAGACATCTTTGAATGGTTAACTAACGCAAGGCGCAATATCAGACCTTAATATTGACCCATAAAATTTAAATTGGACCAGGTATTATATTACAGGCTAATAGTGTACCCTACCAAAGGAAATAATTATAAGTCAATTAGGGGGTACACAGCGTGACCCTGAAGTTACTATGTATGCCTATGCGAAATAAAGTGTTCTGAGAAGCTTAAAATGAGGAAATAAGCGTTCTAAAATGCTTTAAAAATTCAAAGACATCTTTCAATGGTTAACTAACGCAAGGCGCAATATCAGACCTTAATATTGACCCATAATATTTAAATTGGAATAGGTATTATATTACAGGGTAATAGTGTACCCTACCACAGGAAATAATTATAGGTCAATTAGGGTGTACACTATGTATATTTTAAATAGTGCATTAAAACAAGGAAATACGAAGACACTTTTCTATGTTAACTAACGGCACGGTATCGGACCTTAATATTGACCTATAATTTTTAAATTGGACCACGTATTATATTACAGGGTTATAGTGTACCCTACCACAGGAAATAATTATAGGTCAATTAGGGGGTACACAGAGTGACCCTAAAGTTTACTATGTATGCCTATGCGAAATAAAGTGTTCTGAGAAGCTTAAAATGAGGAAATAAGTGTTCTTAAATGCTTTAAAAATTCAAAGACATTTTTCTATGTTGACTAACGGCACGGTATCGGACCTTAATATTGACCTATAATTTTTAAATTGGACCACGTATTATATTACAGGGTAATAGTGTACCCTACCACAGGAAATAATTATAGGTCAATTAGGGGGTACACAGCGTGACCCTAAAGTTTACTATGTATGCCTATGCGAAATAGAGTGTTCAGAGAAGCTTAAAATGAGGAAAAAAGCGTTCTAAAATGCTTTAAAAATTCAAAGACATCTTTCAATGGTTAACTAACGCAAGGCGCAATATCAGACCTTAATATTGACCTATAATTTTTAAATTGGACCACGTATTATATTACAGGGTAATAGTGTACCCTTCCACAGGAAATAATTATAGGTCAATTAGGGGGTACACAGCGTGACACTAAAGTGTACTATGTATGCCTATGCGAAATAAAGAGTTCTGAGAAGCTTAAAATGAGGAAATAAGCGTTCTAAAATGCTTTAAAAATTCAAAGACATTTTTCTATGTTAACTAACGGAACGGTATCGGACCTTAATATTGACCTATAATTTTTAAATTGGACCACGTATTATATTACAGGGTAATATTGTTCCCTACCACGGGAAATAATTATAGGTCACTTAGGGGGTACACAGCGTGACCCTAAAGTTTACTATGTATGCCTATGCGAAATAAATTGTTCTGAGAAGCTTAAAATGAAGAAATATGCGTTCTAAAATGCTTTTAAAATTCAAAGACATCTTTCAATGGTTAACTAGCGCAAGGCGCAATATCAGACCTTAATATTGAATCATAATATTTAAATTGGACCAGGTATTATATTACAGGGGAATAGTGTACCCGACCACAGGAAATAATTATAGGTCAATTAGGGGGTACACAGCGTGACCCTAAAGTTTACTATGTATGCGTATGCGAAATAAAGTGTTCTGAGAAGCTTAAAATGAAGAAATAAGCGTTCTAAAATGCTTTAAAAATTCAAAGACATCTTTCAATGGTTAACTAACGCAAGGCGCAATATCAGACCTTAATATTGACCCATAATATTTAAATTGGACCAGGTATTAAAGTACAGGGTAATAATGTACCCTACCACAGGAAATAATTATAGGTCAATTAGGGGGTACACTATGTATATTTTAAATAGTGCATTAAAACAAGGAAATACGAAGACACTTTTCTATGTTAACTAACGGCACGGTATCGGACCTTAATATTGACCTATAATTTTTAAATTGGACCACGTATTATATTACAGGGTTATAGTGTACCCTACCACAGGAAATAATTATAGGTCAATTAGGGGGTACACAGCGTGACCCTAAAGTTTACTATGTATGCCTATGCGAAATAAAGTGTTCTGAGCAGCTTAAAATGAGGAAATAAGCAGCTTAAAATGCTTTAAAAATTCAAAGACATTTTTCTATGTTAACTAACGGCACGGTATGGGACCTTAATATTGACCTATAATTTTTATATTGGACCACGTATTATATTACAGGGTAATAGTGTACCCTACCACAGGAAATAATTATAGGTCATTTAGGGGGTACACAGCGTGACCCTAAAGTTTACTATGTATGCCTATGCGAAATAGAGTGTTCTGAGATGCTTAAAATGAAGAAATAAGCGTTCTAAAATGCTTTAAAAATTCAAAGACATCTTTCAATGGTTAACTAACGCAAGGCGCAATATCAGACCTTAATATTGACCCATAATATTTATATTGGACCAGGTATTATATTACAGGGTAATAGTGTACCCTCCCACAGGAAATAATTATAGGTCAATTAGGGGGTACACTATGTATATTTTAAATAGTGCATTAAAACAAGGAAATACGAAGACACTTTTCTATGTTAACTAACGGCACGGTATCGGACCTTAATATTGACCTATAATTTTTAAATTGGACCACGTATTATATTACAGGGTTATAGTGTACCCTACCACAGGAAATAATTATAGGTCAATTAGGGGGTACTCAGCGTGACCCTAAAGTTTACTATGTATGCGTATGCGAAATAAAGTGTTCTGAGAAGCTTAAAATGAAGAAATAAGCGTTCTAAAATGCTTTAAAAATTCAAAGACATCTTTCAATGGTTAACTAACGCAAGGCGCAATATCAGACCTTAATATTGACCCATAATATTTAAATTGGACCAGGTATTATATTACAGGGTAATAGTGTACCCTACCACAGGAAATAATTATAGGTCAATTAGGGGGTACACTATGTATATTTTAAATAGTGCATTAAAACAAGGAAATTCGAAGACACTTTTCTATGTTAACTAACGGCACGGTATCGGACCTTAATATTGACCTATAATTTTTAAATTGGACCACGTATTATATTACAGGGTTATAGTGTACCCTACCACAGGAAATAATTATAGGTAATTTAGGGGGTACACAGCGTGACCCTAAATTTTACTATGTATGCCTATGCGAAATATAGTGTTCTGAGATGCTTAAAATGAAGAAATAAGCGTTCTAAAATGCTTTAAAAATTCAAAGACATCTTTCAATGGTTAACTAACGCAAGGCGCAATATCAGACCTTAATATTGACCCATAATATTTATATTGGACCAGGTATTATATTACAGGGTAATAGTGTAACCTCCCACAGGAAATAATTATAGGTCAATTAGGGGGTACACAGCGTGACCCTAAAGTTTACTATGTATGCCTATGCGAAATAAAGTGTTCTGAGAAGCTTAAAATGAGGAAATAAGCGTTCTAAAATGCTTTAAAAATTCAAAGACATTTTTCTATGTTGACTAACGGCACGGTATCGGACCTTAATATTGACCTATAATTTTTAAATTGGACCACGTATTATATTACAGGGTAATAGTGTACCCTACCACAGGAAATAATTATAGGTCAATTAGGGGGTACACAGCGTGACCCTAAAGTTTACTATGTATGCCTATGCGAAATAGAGTGTTCAGAGAAGCTTAAAATGAGGAAAAAAGCGTTCTAAAATGCTTTAAAAATTCAAAGACATCTTTCAATGGTTAACTAACGCAAGGCGCAATATCAGACCTTAATATTGACCTATAATTTTTAAATTGGACCACGTATTATATTACAGGGTAATAGTGTACCCTTCCACAGGAAATAATTATAGGTCAATTAGGGGGTACACAGCGTGACACTAAAGTGTACTATGTATGCCTATGCGAAATAAAGAGTTCTGAGAAGCTTAAAATGAGGAAATAAGCGTTCTAAAATGCTTTAAAAATTCAAAGACATTTTTCTATGTTAACTAACGGAACGGTATCGGACCTTAATATTGACCTATAATTTTTAAATTGGACCACGTATTATATTACAGGGTAATATTGTTCCCTACCACGGGAAATAATTATAGGTCACTTAGGGGGTACACAGCGTGACCCTAAAGTTTACTATGTATGCCTATGCGAAATAAATTGTTCTGAGAAGCTTAAAATGAAGAAATATGCGTTCTAAAATGCTTTTAAAATTCAAAGACATCTTTCAATGGTTAACTAGCGCAAGGCGCAATATCAGACCTTAATATTGAATCATAATATTTAAATTGGACCAGGTATTATATTACAGGGGAATAGTGTACCCGACCACAGGAAATAATTATAGGTCAATTAGGGGGTACACAGCGTGACCCTAAAGTTTACTATGTATGCGTATGCGAAATAAAGTGTTCTGAGAAGCTTAAAATGAAGAAATAAGCGTTCTAAAATGCTTTAAAAATTCAAAGACATCTTTCAATGGTTAACTAACGCAAGGCGCAATATCAGACCTTAATATTGACCCATAATATTTAAATTGGACCAGGTATTAAAGTACAGGGTAATAATGTACCCTACCACAGGAAATAATTATAGGTCAATTAGGGGGTACACTATGTATATTTTAAATAGTGCATTAAAACAAGGAAATACGAAGACACTTTTCTATGTTAACTAACGGCACGGTATCGGACCTTAATATTGACCTATAATTTTTAAATTGGACCACGTATTATATTACAGGGTTATAGTGTACCCTACCACAGGAAATAATTATAGGTCAATTAGGGGGTACACAGCGTGACCCTAAAGTTTACTATGTATGCCTATGCGAAATAAAGTGTTCTGAGCAGCTTAAAATGAGGAAATAAGCAGCTTAAAATGCTTTAAAAATTCAAAGACATTTTTCTATGTTAACTAACGGCACGGTATGGGACCTTAATATTGACCTATAATTTTTATATTGGACCACGTATTATATTACAGGGTAATAGTGTACCCTACCACAGGAAATAATTATAGGTCATTTAGGGGGTACACAGCGTGACCCTAAAGTTTACTATGTATGCCTATGCGAAATAGAGTGTTCTGAGATGCTTAAAATGAAGAAATAAGCGTTCTAAAATGCTTTAAAAATTCAAAGACATCTTTCAATGGTTAACTAACGCAAGGCGCAATATCAGACCTTAATATTGACCCATAATATTTATATTGGACCAGGTATTATATTACAGGGTAATAGTGTACCCTCCCACAGGAAATAATTATAGGTCAATTAGGGGGTACACTATGTATATTTTAAATAGTGCATTAAAACAAGGAAATACGAAGACACTTTTCTATGTTAACTAACGGCACGGTATCGGACCTTAATATTGACCTATAATTTTTAAATTGGACCACGTATTATATTACAGGGTTATAGTGTACCCTACCACAGGAAATAATTATAGGTCAATTAGGGGGTACACAGAGTGACCCCAAAGTTTACTATGTATGCCTATGCGAAATAAAGTGTTCTGAGAAGCTTAAAATGAGGAAATAAGCGTTCTAAAATGCTTTAAAAATTCAAAGACATTTTTCTATGTTAACTAACGGCACGGTATCGGACCTTAATATTGACCTATAATTTTTAAATTGGACCACGTATTATATTACAGGGTAATAGTGTACCCTACCACAGGAAATAATTATAGGTCAATTAGGGGGTACTCAGCGTGACCCTAAAGTTTACTATGTATGCGTATGCGAAATAAAGTGTTCTGAGAAGCTTAAAATGAAGAAATAAGCGTTCTAAAATGCTTTAAAAATTCAAAGACATCTTTCAATGGTTAACTAACGCAAGGCGCAATATCAGACCTTAATATTGACCCATAATATTTAAATTGGACCAGGTATTATATTACAGGGTAATAGTGTACCCTACCACAGGAAATAATTATAGGTCAATTAGGGGGTACACTATGTATATTTTAAATAGTGCATTAAAACAAGGAAATTCGAAGACACTTTTCTATGTTAACTAACGGCACGGTATCGGACCTTAATATTGACCTATAATTTTTAAATTGGACCACGTATTATATTACAGGGTTATAGTGTACCCTACCACAGGAAATAATTATAGGTAATTTAGGGGGTACACAGCGTGACCCTAAATTTTACTATGTATGCCTATGCGAAATATAGTGTTCTGAGATGCTTAAAATGAAGAAATAAGCGTTCTAAAATGCTTTAAAAATTCAAAGACATCTTTCAATGGTTAACTAACGCAAGGCGCAATATCAGACCTTAATATTGACCCATAATATTTATATTGGACCAGGTATTATATTACAGGGTAATAGTGTAACCTCCCACAGGAAATAATTATAGGTCAATTAGGGGGTACACAGAGTGACCCCAAAGTTTACTATGTATGCCTATGTGAAATAAAGTGCTCAGAGAAGCTTAAAATGAGGAAATAAGCGTTCTAAAATGCTTTAAAAATTCAAAGACATTTTTCTATGTTAACTAACGGCACGGTATCGGACCTTAATATTTACCTATAATTTTTAAATTGGACCACGTATTATATTACAGGGTAATATTGTTACCTACCACGGGAAATAATTATAGGTCACTTAGGGGGTACACAGCGTGACCCTAAAGTTTACTATGTATGCCTATGCGAAATAAAGTGTTCTGAGAAGCTTAAAATGAAGAAATATGCGTTCTAAAATGCTTTTAAAATTCAAAGACATCTTTCAATGGTTAACTAGCGCAAGGCGCAATATCAGACCTTAATATTGACCCATAATAATTAAATTGGACCAGGTATTATATTACAGGGTAATAGTGTACCCTACCACAGGAAATAATTATAGGTCAATTAGGGGGTACACTATGTATATTTTAAATAGTGCATTAAAACAAGGAAATTCGAAGACACTTTTCTATGTTAACTAACGGTACGGTATCGGACCTTAATATTGACCTAAAATTTTTAAATTGAACCACCTATTATATTACAGGGTTATAGTATACCCTAAAACGTAAGATAATTATAGGTCAATTACGGGGTACAAAGCGTGACCCTAAAGTTTACTATGTATGCGTATGCGAAATAAAGTGTTCTGAGAAGCTTAAAATGAAGAAATAAGCGTTCTAAAATGCTTTAAAAATTCAAAGACATCTCTCAATGGTTAACTACCGCAAGGCGCAATATCAGACCTTAATATTGACCCATAATATTTAAATTGGACCAGGTATTATATTACAGGGTAATAGTGTACCCTACCACAGGAAATAATTATAGGTCAATTAGAGGGTACACTATGTATATTTTAAATAGTGCATTAAAACAAGGAAATTCGACGACACTTTTCTATGTTAACTAATGGCACGGTATCGGACCTTAATATTGACCTATAATTTTTAAATTGGACCACGTATTATATTACAGGGTTATAGTGTACCCTACCACAGGAAATAATTATAGGTCAATTAGGGGGTACACAGCGTGACCCTAAAGTTTACTATGTATGCCTATGCGAAATAAAGTGTTCTGAGAAGCTTAAAATGAGGAAATAAGCGTTCTAAAATGCTTTAAAAATTCAAAAACATTTTTCTATGTTAGCTAACGGCACGGTATCGGACCTTAATATTGACCTATAATTTTTAAATTGGACCACGTATTATATTACAGGGTAATAGTGTACCCTAAAATAGGAAATAATTATAGGTCATTTAGGGGGTACACAGCGTGACCCTAAATTTTACTATGTATGTCTATGCGAAATAGAGTGTTCTGAGATGCTTAAAATGAAGAAATAAGCGTTCTAAAATGCTTTAAAAAATTCAAAGACATCTTTCAATGGTTAACTAACGCAAGGCGCAATATCAGACCTTAATATTGACCCATAATATTTAAATTGGACCAGGTATTATTTTACAGGGTAATAGTGTACCCTACCACAGGAAATAATTATAGGTCAATTAGGGGGTACACTATGTATATTTTAAATAGTGCATTAAAACAAGGAAATACGAAGACACTTTTCTATGTTAACTAATGGCACGGTATCGGACCTTAATATTGACCTATAATTTTTAAATTGGACCACGTATTATATTACAGGGTTATAGTGTACCCTACCACAGGAAATAATTATAGGTCAATTAGGGGGTACAGAGAGTGACCCTAAAGTTTACTATGTATGCCTAAGCGAAATAAAGTGTTCTGAGAAGCTTAAAATGAGGAAATAAGCGTTCTAAAATGCTTTAAAAATTCAAAGACATCTTTCAATGGTTAACTAACGCAAGGCGCAATATCAGACCTTAATATTGACCCATAAAATTTAAATTGGACCAGGTATTATATTACAGGGTAATAGTGTACCCTACCAAAGGAAATAATTATAGGTCAATTAGGGGGTACACAGCGTGACCCTAAAGTTACTATGTATGCCTATGCGAAATAAAGTGTTCTGAGAAGCTTAAAATGAGGAAATAAGCGTTCTAAAATGCTTTAAAAATTCAAAGACATCTTTGAATGGTTAACTAACGCAAGGCGCAATATCAGACCTTAATATTGACCCATAAAATTTAAATTGGACCAGGTATTATATTACAGGCTAATAGTGTACCCTACCAAAGGAAATAATTATAAGTCAATTAGGGGGTACACAGCGTGACCCTGAAGTTACTATGTATGCCTATGCGAAATAAAGTGTTCTGAGAAGCTTAAAATGAGGAAATAAGCGTTCTAAAATGCTTTAAAAATTCAAAGACATCTTTCAATGGTTAACTAACGCAAGGCGCAATATCAGACCTTAATATTGACCCATAATATTTAAATTGGAATAGGTATTATATTACAGGGTAAGAGTGTACCCTACCACAGGAAATAATTATAGGTCAATTAGGGTGTACACTATGTATATTTTAAATAGTGCATTAAAACAAGGAAATACGAAGACACTTTTCTATGTTAACTAACGGCACGGTATCGGACCTTAATATTGACCTATAATTTTTAAATTGGACCACGTATTATATTACAGGGTTATAGTGTACCCTACCACAGGAAATAATTATAGGTCAATTAGGGGGTACACAGAGTGACCCTAAAGTTTACTATGTATGCCTATGCGAAATAAAGTGTTCTGAGAAGATTAAAATGAGGAAATAAGCGTTCTAAAATTCTTTAAAAATTCAATGACATTTTTCTATGCTAACTAACGGCACGGTATCGGACCTTAATATTGACCTATAATTTTTAAATAGGACCACCTATTATATTACAGGGTAATAGTGTACCCTACCACAGGAAATAATTATAGGTCAATTAGGGTGTACACAGCGTGAACCTAAAGTTTACTATGTATGCCTATGCGAAATAAAGTGTTCTGAGAAGCTTAAAATGAAGAAATAAGCGTTCTAAAATGCTTTAAAAATTCAAAGACATCTTTCAATGGTTAACTAACGCAAGGCGCAATATCAAACCTTAATATTTACCCATAATATTTAAATTGAACCAGGTATTGCATTACAGGGTAATAGTGTACCCTACCACAGGAAATAATTATAGGTCAATTAGGGGGTACACTATGTATATTTTAAATAGTGCATTAAAACAAGGAAATACGAAGACATTTTTCAATGTTAACTAACGGCACGGTATCGGATTTTAATATTGACCTATAATTTTTAAATTGGACCACGTATTATATTATAGGGAAATAGTGTACCCTACCACAGGAAATAATTATAGGTCATTTAGGGGGTACACAGCGTGACCCTAAATTTTACTATGTATGCCTATGCGAAATAGAGTGTTCTGAGAAGCTTAAAATGAAGAAATAAGCGTTCTAAAATGCTTTAAAAATTCAAAGACATCTTTCAATGGTTAACTAACGCAAGGCGCAATATCAAACCTTAATATTGACCCATAATATTTAAATTAAACCAGGTATTGTATTACAGGGTAATAGTGTACCCTACCACAGGAAATAATTATAGGTCAATTAGGGGGTACACTATGTATATTTTAAATAGTGCATTAAAACAAGGAAATACGAAGACATTTTTCAATGTTAACTAACGGCACGGTATCGGAACTTAATATTGACCTATAATTTTTAAATTGGGCCACGTATTATATTACAGGGTAATAGTGTACCCTACCACAGGAAATAATTATAGGTCAATTAGGGGGTACACAGAGTGATCCTAAAGTTTACTATGTATGCCTATGCGAAATAAAGTGTTCTGAGAAGCTTAAAATGAGGAAATAAGCGTTCTAAAATGCTTTAAAAATTCAAAGACATTTTTCTATGTTAACTAACGGCACGGTATCGGACCTTAATATTGACCTATAATTTTTAAATTGGACCACGTATTATATTACAGGGTAATAGTGTACCCTACCAAAGGAAATAATTATAGGTCAATTAGGGGGTACACAGCGTGACCCTAAAGTTTACTATGTATGCCTATGCGAAATAAAGTGTTCTGAGAAGATTAAAATGAGGAAATAAGCGTTCTAAAATGTTTTAAAAATTCAAAGACATTTTTCTATGTTAACTAACGGCACGGTATCGGACCTTAATATTGACCTATAATTTTTAAATTGGACCACGTATTATATTACAGGGTAATAGTGTACCCTACCACAGGAAATAATTATAGGTCATTTACGGGGTACACAGCGTGACCCTAAATTTTACTATGTAAGCCAATGCGAAATAGAGTGTTCTGAGATGCTTAAAATGAAGAAATAAGCGTTCTAAAATGCTTTAAAAATTCAAAGACATCTTTCAATGGTTAACTAACGCAAGGCGCAATATCAGACCTTAATATTGACCCATAAAATTTAAATTGGACCAGGTATTATATTACAGGGTAATAGTGTACCCTACCACAGGAAATAATTATAGGTCAATTAGGGGGTACACTATGTATATTTTAAATAGTGCATTAAAACAAGGAAATACGAAGACACTTTTCTATGTTAACTAACGGCACGGTATCGGACCTTAATATTGACGTATAATTTTTAAATTAGACCACGTATTATATTACATGGTAATAGTGTACCCTTCCACAGGAAATAATTATAGGTCATTTAGGGGGTACACAGTGTGACCCTAAAGTTTACTATGTATGCCTATGCGAAATAAAGTGTTCTGAGAAGCTTAAAATGAGGAAATAAGCGTTCTAAAATGCTTTAAAAATTCAAAGACACTTTTCTATGTTAACTAACGGCACGGTATCGGACCTTAATATTGACCTATAATTTTTAAATTGGACCACGTATTATATTATAGGGTAATAGTGTACCCTACCACAAGAAATAATTATAGGTCAATTAGGGGGTACACAGCGTGACCCTAAAGTTTACTATGTATGCTATGCGAAATAGAGTGTTCTGAGAAGCTTAAAATGAAGAAATAAGCGTTCTAAAATGCTTTAAAAATTCAAAGACATCTTTCAATGGTTAACTAGCGCAAGGTGCAATATCAGACCTTAATATTGACCCATAATATTTAAATTGGACCAGGTATTATATTACAGGGTAATAGTGTACCCTACCACAGGAAATAATTATAGGTCAATTAGGGGGTACACTATGTATATATTAAATAGTGCATTAAAACAAAGAAATACGAAGACACTTTTCTATGTTAACTAACGGCACGGTATCGGACCTTAATATTGACCTATAATTTTTAAATTGGACCACGTATTATATTATAGGGTAATAGTGTACCCTACCACAGGAAATAATTATAGGTCAATTAGAGGGTACACAGCGTGACCCTAAAGTTTACTATGTATGCCTATGCGAAATAGAGTGTTCTGAGAAGCTTAAAATGAAGAAATTAGCGTTCTAAAATGCTTTAAAAATTCAAAGACATCTTTCAATGGTTAACTAACGCAAGGCGCAATATCACTCCTTAATATTGACCCATAATATTTGAATTGGACCAGGTATTATATTACAGGGAAATAGTGTACCCTACCACAGGAAATAATTATAGGTCAATTAGGGGGTACACTATGTATATTTTAAATAGTGCATTAAAACAAGGAAATACGAAGACACTTTTCTATGTTAACTAACGGCCCGGTATCGGACCTTAATATTGACCTATAATTTTTAAATTGGACCACGTATTATATTACATGGTAATAGTGTACCTTACCACAGGAAATAATTATAGGTCAATTAGGGGGTACACAGTGTGACCCTAAAGTTTACTATGTATGCCTATGCGAAGTAAAGTGTTCTGAGAAGCTTAAAATGAAGAAATAAGCGCTCTAAAATGCTTTAGAAATTCAAAGACATCTTTCAATGGTTAACTAACGCTAGGCGCAATATCAGACCTTAATATTGATCCATAATATTTAAATTGGACCAGGTATTATATTACAGGGAAATAGTGTACCCTACCACAGGAAATAATTACAGGTCAATTAGGGGGTACACTATGTATATTTTAAATAGTGCATTAAAACAAGGAAATACGAAGACACTTTTCTATGTTAACTAACGGCACGGTATCGGACCTTAATATTGACCTATAATTTTTCAATTGGACCACGTATTATATTATAGGGTAATAGTGTACCCTACCACAGGAAATAATTATAGGTAAATTAGAGGGTACACAGCGTGACCCTAAAGTTTACTATGTATGCCTATGCGAAATAGAGTGTTCTGAGAAGCTTAAAATGAAGAAATTAGCGTTCTAAAATGCTTTAAAAATTCAAAGACATTTTTCAATGGTTAACTAACGCAAGGCGCAATATCAGTCCTTAATATTGACCCATAATATTTAAATTGGACCAGGTATTATATTACAGGGTAATAGTGTACCCTTCCACAGGAATTAAATATAGGTCAATTAGGGGGTACACTATGTATATTTTAAATAGTACAATAAAACAAGGAAATTCGAAGACTCTTTTCTATGTTAACTAACGGCCCGGTATCGGACCTTAATATTGACCTATAATTTTTAAATTGGACCACGTATTATATTACATGGTAATAGTGAACCCTACCACAAGAAATAATTATAGGTCAATTAGGGGGTACACAGCGTGACCCTAAAGTTTACTATGTATGCCTATGCGAAATAGAGTGTTCTGAGAAGCTTAAAATGAAGAAATAAGCGTTCTAAAATGCTTTAAAAATTCAAAGACATCTTTCAATGGTTAACTAACGCAAGGCGCGATATCAGACCTTAATATGGAACCATAATATTTAAATTGGACCAGGTATTATATTACAGGGTAATAGTGTACCCTACCACAGGAATTAAAGATAGGTCAATTAGGGGGTACACTATGTATATTTTAAATAGTACATTATAACAAGGAAATTCGAAGACTCTTTTCTATGATAACTAACGGCACGGTAGCGGACCTTAATATTGACCTAAAATTTTTTAATTGGACCACGTATTATATTACAGGGTGATAATGTACCCTAAAACAGAAAATAATTATAGGTCAATTAGGGGCTACACAGCGGGACCCTAAAGTTTACTATGTATGCCTATGCGAAATAAAGTGTTCTCAGAAGCTTAAAATGAAGAAATAAGCGATCTAAAATGCTTTAAAAATTCAAAGACATCTTTCAATGGTTAACTAACGCAAGGCGCAATATCAGACCTTAATATTGACCCATAATATTTAAATTGGACCAGGCATTATATTACAGGGTAATAGTGTACCCTACCCTAGGAAATAATTATAGGTAAATTTGGGGGTACACTATGTATATTTTAAATAGTGCATTAAAACAAGGAAATACGAAGACACTTTTCTATGTTAACTAACGGCACGGTATCGGACCTTAATATTGACCTATAATTTATAAAATGAACCACGTATTATATCACAGGGTAATAGTGTACCCTACCACAGGAAATAATTATAGGTCAATTAGGGGGTACAAAGCGTGACCCTAAAATTTACTATGTATGCCTATGCGAAATAAAGTGTTCTGAGAAGCGTAAAATGAAGAAATTAGCGTTCTAAAATGCTTTAAAAATTCAAAGACATTTTTCAATGTTAACTAACGGCACGGTATCGGACCTAAATATTGACCTATAATTTTTAAATTGAACCACGTATTATATTACAGGGTAATAGTGTACCCTACCACAGAAAATAATTATAGGTCATTTAGGGGGTACACAGCGTGACCCTAAAGTTTACTATGTATGCCTATGCGAAATAGAGTGTTCTGAGAAGCTTAAAATGAAGAAATAAGCATTCTAAAATGCTTTAAAAATTCAAAGACATCTTTCAATGGTTAACTAGCGCAAGGCGCAATATCAGACCTTAATATTGACCCATAATATTTAAATTGGACCAGGTATTATATTACAGGGTAATAGTGTACCCTACCGCAGGAAATAATTATAGGTCAATTAGGGGGTACACTATGTATATTTTAAATAGTGCATTAAAACAAGGAAATACGAAGAAACTTTCCTATGTTAACTAACGCACGGTATCGGACCTTAATATTGACCTATAATTTTTAAATTGGACCACGTATTATATTACAGTGTAATAGTGTACCCTACCACAGGAAATAATTATAGTTCAATTAGGGGATACACAGTGTGACCCTAAAGTTTACTATGTATGCCTATGCGAAATAAACTGTTCTGAGAAGCTTAAAATGAGGAAATAAGCGTTCTAAAATGCTTTAAAAATTCAAAGACATTTTTCAATGTTAACTAACGGCACGGTATCGGACCTTAATATTGACCTATAATTTTTAAATTGGACCACGTATTATATTACAGGGTAATAGTGTACCCTACCACAGGAAATAATTATAGGTCAATTAGGGGGTACACTATGTATATTTTAAATAGTGCATTAATACAAGGGAATTCGAAGACACTTTTCTATGTTAACTAACGGCACGGTATCGGTCCTTAATATTGACCTATAATTTTTAAATTGGACCACGTATTATATTACAGGGTTATAGTGTATCCTACAACAGGAAATAATTATAGGTCAATTAGGGGGTACACAGCGTGACCCTAAAGTTTACTATGTATGCCTATGCAAAATAAAGTGTTCTGAGAAGCTTAAAATGAGGAAATAAGCGTTCTAAAATGCTTTAAAAATTCAAAGACATTTTTCAATGTTAACTAGCGGCACGGTATCGGACCTTAATATTGACCTATAATTTTTAAATTGGACCACGTATTATATTACAGGGTAATAGTGTTCCCTACCACAGGAAATAATTATAGGTCATTTAGGGGGTACACAGCGTGACCCTAAATTTTACTGTGTATGCCTATGCGAAATAGAGTGTTCTAAAAAGCTTAAAATGAAGAAATAAGCATTCTAAAATGCTTTAAAAATTCAAAGACATCTTTCAATGGTTAACTAGCGCAAGGCGCAATATCAGACCTTAATATTGACCCATAATATTTAAATTGGACCAGGTATTATATTACAGGGTAATAGTGTACCCTACCGCAGGAAATAATTATAGGTCAATTAGGGGGTACACTATGTATATTTTAAATAGTGCATTAAAACAAGGAAATACGAAGAAACTTTCCTATGTTAACTAACGCACGGTATCGGACCTTAATATTGACCTATAATTTTTAAATTGGACCACGTATTATATTACAGTGTAATAGTGTACCCTACCACAGGAAATAATTATAGTTCAATTAGGGGATACACAGTGTGACCCTAAAGTTTACTATGTATGCCTATGCGAAATAAACTGTTCTGAGAAGCTTAAAATGAGGAAATAAGCGTTCTAAAATGCTTTAAAAATTCAAAGACATTTTTCAATGTTAACTAACGGCACGGTATCGGACCTTAATATTGACCTATAAATTTTAAATTGGACCACGTATTATATTACAGGGTAATAGTGTACCCTACCACAGGAAATAATTATAGGTCAATTAGGGGGTACGCAGAGTGACCCTAAAGTTTACTATGTATGCCTATGCGAAATAAAGTGTTCTGAGAAGCTTAAAATGAGGAAATAAGCCTTCTAAAATGCTTTAAAAATTCAAAGACACTTTTCTATGCTAACTAACGGCACGGTATCGGACCATAATATTGACCTATAATTTTTAAATTGGACCACCTATTATATTACAGGGTAATAGTGTACCCTACCACAGGAAATAATTATAGGTCAATTAGGGGGTACACAGCGTGACCCTAAAGTTTACTATGTATGCCTATGCGAAATAAAGTGTTCTGAGAAGCTTAAAATGAAGAAATAAGCGTTCTAAAATGCTTTGAAAATTCAAAGACATCTTTCAATGGTTAACTAACGCAAGGCGCAATATCAAACCTTAATATTGACCCATAATATTTAAATTGAACAAGGTTTTGTATTACAGGGTAATAGTGTACCCTACAACAGGAAATAATAATAGGTCAATTAGGGGGTACACTATGTATATTTTAAATAGTGCATTAAAACAAGGAAATTCGAAGACACTTTTCTATGTTAACTAACGGCACGGTATCGGACCTTAATATTGACCTATAATTTTTAAATTGGACCACGTATTATATTACAGGGTAATAGTGTACCCTTCCGCAGGAAATAATTATAGGTCAATTAGGGGGTACACTATGTATATTTTAAATAGTGCATTAAAACAAGGAAATACGAAGACACTTTCCTATGTTAACTAACGGAACGGTATCGGACCTTAATATTGACCTATAATTTTTAAATTGGACCACGTATTATATTACAGGGTAATAGTGTACCCTATCACAGGAAATAATTATAGGTCAATTAGGGGATACACAGTGTGACCCTAAAGTTTACTATGTATGCCTATGCGAAATAGAGTGTTCTGAGAAGCTTAAAATGAAGAAATAAGCGTTCTAAAATGCTTTAAAAATTCAAAGACATCTTTCAATGGTTAACTAACGCTAGGCGCAATATCACACCTTAATATTGACCCATAATATTTAAATTGGACCAGGTATTATATTACAGGGTAATAGTGTACCCTACCACAGGAAATAATTATAGGTCAATTAGGGGGTACACTATGTATATTTTAAATAGTGCATTAAAACAAGGAACTACGAAGACTCTTTTCTATGTTAACTAACGGCACGGTATCGGACCTTAATATTGACCTATACTTTTTAAATTGGACCTCGTATTATATTACAGGGTAATAGTGTACCCTAAGACAGGAAATAATTATAGGTCAATTAGGGGGTACACAGCGTGACCCTAAAGTTTACTATGTATGCCTATGCGAAATAGAGTGTTCTGAGAAGCTTAAAATGAAGAAATAAGCGTTCTAAAATGCTTTAAAAATTCAAAGACATCTTTCAATGGTTAACTAGCGCAAGGCGCAATATCAGACCTTAATATTGACCCATAATATTTAAGTTGGACCAGGTATTATATTACAGGGTAATAGTGTACCCTACCGCAGGAAATAATTATAGGTCAATTAGGGGGTACACTATGTATATTTTAAATAGTGCATTAAATCAAGGAAATACGAAGACACTTTCCTATGTTAACTAACGGAACGGTATCGGACCTTAATATTGACCTATAATTTTTAAATTTGACCACGTAATATATTACAGGGTAATAGTGTACCCTACCACAGAAAATAATTATAGGTCAATTAGGGGATACACAGTGTGACCCTAAAGTTTACTATGTATGCCTATGCGAAATAAACTGTTCTGAGAAGCTTAAAATGAGGAAATAAGCGTTCTAAAATGCTTTAAAAATTCAAAGACACTTTTCTATGTTAACTAACGGCACGGTGTCGGACCTTAATATTGACCTATAATTTTTAAATTAGACCACGTATTATATTATAGGGTAATAGTGTACCCTAAGACAGGAAATAATTATAGGTCAATTAGGGGGTACACAGCGTGACCCTAAAGTTTACTATGTATGCCTATGCGAAATAGAGTGTTCTGAGAAGCTTAAAATGAAGAATTTAGCGTTCTAAAATGCTTTAAAAATTCAAAGACATCTTTCAATGGTTAACTAACGCAAGGCGCGATATCAGACCTTAATATGGAACCATAATATTTAAATTGGACTAGGAATTATATTACAGGGTAATAGTGTACCCTACCACAGGAATTAAATATAGGTCAATTAGGGGGTACACTATGTGTATTATAAATAGTACATTAAAACAAGGAAATTCGAAGACTCTTTTCTATGTTAACTAACGGCACGGTATCGGACCTTAATATTGACCTAAAATTTTTAAATTGGAATACGTATTATATTACAGGGTGATAGTGTACCCTACCACAGGAAATAATTATAGATCATTTAGGGGGTACACAGCGTGACCCTAAATTTTACTATGCATGCCTATGCGAAATAGAGTGTTCTGAGAAGCTTAAAATGAAGAAATAAGCGTTCTAAAATGCTTTAAAAATTCAAAGACATTTTTCAATGTTAACTAACGGCACGGTATCGGACCTTAATATTGACCTATAATTTTTAAATTGGACCACGTATTATATTACAGGGTAATAGTGTACCCTACCACAGGAAATAATTATAGGTCAATTAGGGGGTACACTATGTATATTTTAAATAGCGCATTAAAACAAGGAAATTCGAAGACACTTTTCTATGTTAACTAACGGCACGGTATCGGACCTTAATATTGACCTATAATTTTTAAATTGGACCACGTATTATATTACAGGGTAATAGTGTACCCTTCCGCAGGAAATAATTATAGGTCAATTGGGGGGTACACTATGTATATTTTAAATAGTGCATTAAAACAAGGAAATACGAAGACACTTTCCTATGTTAACTAACGGAAAGGTATCGGACCTTAATATTGACCTATAATTTTTAAATTTGACCACGTATTATATTACAGGGTAATAGTGTACCCTATCACAGGAAATAATTATAGGTCAATTAGGGGATACACAGTGTGACCCTAAAGTTTACTATGTATGCCTATGCGAAATAAAGTGTTCTGAGAAGCTTAAAATGAAGAAATAAGCGTTCTAAAATGCTTTAAAAATTCAAAGACATCTTTCAATGGTTAACTAACGCTAGGCGCAATATCACACCTTAATATTGACCCATAATATTTAAATTGGACCAGGTATTATATTACAGGGTAATAGTGTACCCTACCACAGGAAATAATTATAGGTCAATTAGGGGGTACACTATGTATATTTTAAATAGTGCATTAAAACAAGGAACTACGAAGACTCTTTTCTATGTTAACTAACGGCACGGTATCGGACCTTAATATTGACCTATACTTTTTAAATTGGACCTCGTATTATATTACAGGGTAATAGTGTACCCTAAGACAGGAAATAATTATAGGTCAATTAGGGGGTACACAGCGTGACCCTAAAGTTTACTATGTATGCCTATGCGAAATAGAGTGTTCTGAGAAGCTTAAAATGAAGAAATAAGCGTTCTAAAATGCTTTAAAAATTCAAAGACATCTTTCAATGGTTAACTAGCGCAAGGCGCAATATCAGACCTTAATATTGACCCATAATATTTAAGTTGGACCAGGTATTATATTACAGGGTAATAGTGTACCCTACCGCAGGAAATAATTATAGGTCAATTAGGGGGTACACTATGTATATTTTAAATAGTGCATTAAATCAAGGAAATACGAAGACACTTTCCTATGTTAACTAACGGAACGGTATCGGACCTTAATATTGACCTATAATTTTTAAATTTGACCACGTAATATATTACAGGGTAATAGTGTACCCTACCACAGAAAATAATTATAGGTCAATTAGGGGATACACAGTGTGACCCTAAAGTTTACTATGTATGCCTATGCGAAATAAACTGTTCTGAGAAGCTTAAAATGAGGAAATAAGCGTTCTAAAATGCTTTAAAAATTCAAAGACACTTTTCTATGTTAACTAACGGCACGGTGTCGGACCTTAATATTGACCTATAATTTTTAAATTAGACCACGTATTATATTATAGGGTAATAGTGTACCCTAAGACAGGAAATAATTATAGGTCAATTAGGGGGTACACAGCGTGACCCTAAAGTTTACTATGTATGCCTATGCGAAATAGAGTGTTCTGAGAAGCTTAAAATGAAGAATTTAGCGTTCTAAAATGCTTTAAAAATTCAAAGACATCTTTCAATGGTTAACTAACGCAAGGCGCGATATCAGACCTTAATATGGAACCATAATATTTAAATTGGACTAGGAATTATATTACAGGGTAATAGTGTACCCTACCACAGGAATTAAATATAGGTCAATTAGGGGGTACACTATGTGTATTATAAATAGTACATTAAAACAAGGAAATTCGAAGACTCTTTTCTATGTTAACTAACGGCACGGTATCGGACCTTAATATTGACCTAAAATTTTTAAATTGGAATACGTATTATATTACAGGGTGATAGTGTACCCTACCACAGGAAATAATTATAGATCATTTAGGGGGTACACAGCGTGACCCTAAATTTTACTATGCATGCCTATGCGAAATAGAGTGTTCTGAGAAGCTTAAAATGAAGAAATAAGCGTTCTAAAATGCTTTAAAAATTCAAAGACATTTTTCAATGTTAACTAACGGCACGGTATCGGACCTTAATATTGACCTATAATTTTTAAATTGGACCACGTATTATATTACAGGGTAATAGTGTACCCTACCACAGGAAATAATTATAGGTCAATTAGGGGGTACACTATGTATATTTTAAATAGCGCATTAAAACAAGGAAATTCGAAGACACTTTTCTATGTTAACTAACGGCACGGTATCGGACCTTAATATTGACCTATAATTTTTAAATTGGACCACGTATTATATTACAGGGTAATAGTGTACCCTTCCGCAGGAAATAATTATAGGTCAATTGGGGGGTACACTATGTATATTTTAAATAGTGCATTAAAACAAGGAAATACGAAGACACTTTCCTATGTTAACTAACGGAACGGTATCGGACCTTAATATTGACCTATAATTTTTAAATTTGACCACGTATTATATTACAGGGTAATAGTGTACCCTATCACAGGAAATAATTATAGGTCAATTAGGGGATACACAGTGTGACCCTAAAGTTTACTATGTATGCCTATGCGAAATAAACTGTTCTGAGAAGCTTAAAATGAGGAAATAAGCGTTCTAAAATGCTTTAAAAATTCAAAGACACTTTTCTATGTTAACTAACGGCACGGTATCGGACCTTAATATTGACCTATAATTTTTAAATTGGACCACGTATTATATTATAGGGTAATAGTGTACCCTACCACAGGAAATAATTATAGGTCAATTAGGGGGTACACAGCGTGACCCTAAAGTTTACTATGTATGCCTATGCGAAATAGAGTGTTCTGAGAAGCTTAAAATGAAGAAATAAGCGTTCTAAAATGCTTTAAAAATTCAAAGACATCTTTCAATGGTTAACTAACGCTAGGCGCAATATCACACCTTAATATTGACCCATAATATTTAAATTGGACCAGGTATTATATTACAGGGTAATAGTGTACCCTACCACAGGAATTAAATATAGGTCAATTAGGGGGTACACTATGTATATTTTAAATAGTACATTAAAACAAGGAAATTCGAAGACTCTTTTCTATGTTAACTAACGGCACGGTATCGGAAATTAATATTGACCTATAATTTTTAAATTGGACCACGTTACAGGGTTATAGTGTATCCTACTACAGGAAATAATTATAGATCATTTAGGGGGTACACAGCGTGACCCTAAATTTTACTATGCATGCCTATGCGAAATAGAGTGTTCTGAGAAGCTTAAAATGAAGAAATAAGCGTTCTAAAATGCTTTAAAAATTCAAAGACATTTTTCAATGTTAACTAACGGCACGGTATCGGACCTTAATATTGACCTATAATTTTTAAATTGGACCACGTATTATATTACAGGGTAATAGTGTACCCTACCACAGGAAATAATTATAGGTCAATTAGGGGGTACACTATGTATATTTTAAATAGCGCATTAAAACAAGGAAATTCGAAGACACTTTTCTATGTTAACTAACGGCACGGTATCGGACCTTAATATTGACCTATAATTTTTAAATTGGACCACGTATTATATTACAGGGTAATAGTGTACCCTTCCGCAGGAAATAATTATAGGTCAATTAGGGGGTACACTATGTATATTTTAAATAGTGCATTAAAACAAGGAAATACGAAGACACTTTCCTATGTTAACTAACGGAACGGTATCGGACCTTAATATTGACCTATAATTTTTAAATTTGACCACGTATTATATTACAGGGTAATAGTGTACCCTATCACAGGAAATAATTATAGGTCAATTAGGGGATACACAGTGTGACCCTAAAGTTTACTATGTATGCCTATGCGAAATAAACTGTTCTGAGAAGCTTAAAATGAGGAAATAAGCGTTCTAAAATGCTTTAAAAATTCAAAGACACTTTTCTATGTTAACTAACGGCACGGTATCGGACCTTAATATTGACCTATAATTTTTAAATTGGACCACGTATTATATTATAGGGTAATAGTGTACCCTACCACAGGAAATAATTATAGGTCAATTAGGGGGTACACAGCGTGACCCTAAAGTTTACTATGTATGCCTATGCGAAATAGAGTGTTCTGAGAAGCTTAAAATGAAGAAATAAGCGTTCTAAAATGCTTTAAAAATTCAAAGACATCTTTCAATGGTTAACTAACGCTAGGCGCAATATCACACCTTAATATTGACCCATAATATTTAAATTGGACCAGGTATTATATTACAGGGTAATAGTGTACCCTACCACAGGAAATAATTATAGGTCAATTAGGGGGTACACTATGTATATTTTAAATAGTGCATTAAAACAAGGAACTACGAAGACTCTTTTCTATGTTAACTAACGGCACGGTATCGGACCTTAATATTGACCTAAAATTTTTAAATTGGAATGCGTATTATATTACAGGGTGATAGTGTACCCTACCACAGAAAATAATTATAGGTCAATTAGGGGGTACACAGCGGGACCCTAAAGTTTACTATGTATGCCTAAGCGAAATAAAGTGTTCTGAGAAGCTTAAAATGAAGAAATAAGCGTTCTAAAATGCTTTAAAAATTCAAAGACATCTTTCAATGGTTAACTAACGCAAGGCGCAATTTCAGACCTTAATATTGACCCATAATATTTAAATTGGACTAGGTATTGTATTACAGGGTAATAGTGTACCCTACCACAGGAAATAATTATAGGTCAATTAGGGGGTACACTATGTATATTTTAAATAGTGCATTAAAACAGGGAAATACGAAGACACTTTTCTATGTTAACTAACGTCACGGTATCGGACCTTAATATTGACCTATAATTTTTAAATTGCTCCACGTATTATATTACAGGGTGATAGTGTACCCTAAAACTGAAAATAATTATAGGTCAATTAGGGGGTACACAGCGGGACCCTAAAGTTTACTATGTATGCCTATGCGAAATAAAGTGTTCTGAGAAGCTTAAAATGAAGAAATAAGCGTTCTAAAATGCTTTAAAAATTCAAAGACATCTTTCAATGGTTAACTAACGCAAGGCGCGATATCAGACCTTAATATGGAACCATAATATTTAAATTGGACCAGGTATTATATTACAGGGTAATAGTGTACCCTACAACAGGAAATAATTATAGGTCAATTAGGGGGTACACTATGTATATTTTAAATAGTGCATTAAAACAAGGAAATTCGAAGACTCTTTTCTATGTTAACTAACGGTAGGGTATCGGACCTTAATATTGACCTAAAATTTTTAAATTGGAAAACGTATTATATTACAGGGTGATAGTGTACCCTACCACAGAAAATAATTATAGGTCAATTAGGGGGTACACAGCGTGACCCTAAAGTTTACTATGTATGCCTATGCGAAATAAAGTGTTCTGAGAAGCTTAAAATGAAGAAATAAGCGTTCTAAAATGCTTTAAAAATTCAAAGACATTTTTCAATGTTAACTAACGGCACGGTATCGGACCTTAATATTGACCTATAATTTTTAAATTGGACCACGTATTATATTACAGGGTAATAGTGTACCCTACCACAGGAAATAATTATAGGTCAATTAGGGGGTACACTATGTATATTTTAAATAGCGCATTAAAACAAGGAAATTCGAAGACACTTTTCTATGTTAACTAACGGCACGGTATCGGACCTTAATATTGACCTATAATTTTTAAATTGGACCACGTATTATATTACAGGGTTATAGTGTATCCTACCACAGGAAATAATTATAGGTCAATTAGGGGATGCACAGTGTGACCCTAAAGTTTACTATGTATGCCTATGCGAAATAAACTGTTCTGAGAAGCTTAAAATGAGGAAATAAGCGTTCTAAAATGCTTTAAAAATTCAAAGACACTTTTCTATGTTAACTAACGGCACGGTGTCGGACCTTAATATTGACCTATAATTTTTAAATTGGACCACGTATTATATTATAGGGTAATAGTGTACCCTACCACAGGAAATAATTATAGGTCAATTAGGGGGTACACAGCGTGACCCTAAAGTTTACTATGTATGCCTATGCGAAATAGAGTGTTCTGAGAAGCTTAAAATGAAGAAATAAGCGTTCTAAAATGCTTTAAAAATTCAAAGACATCTTTCAATGGTTAACTAACGCTAGGCGCAATATCAGACCTTAATATTGACCTATAATATTTAAATTGGACCAGGTATTATATTACAGGGTAATAGTGTACCCTACCACAAGAAATAATTATAGGTCAATTAGGGGGTACACTATGTATATTTTAAATAGTGCATTAAAACAAGGAAATACGAAGACTCTTTTCTATGTTAACTAACGGCACGGTATCGGACTTTAATATTGACCTATACTTTTTAAATTGGACCTCGTATTATATTAGAGGGTAATAGTGTACCCTAAGACAGGAAATAATTATAGGTCAATTAGGGGGTACACAGCGTGACCCTAAAGTTTACTATGTATGCCTATGCGAAATAGAGTGTTCTGAGAAGCTTAAAATGAAGAAATAAGCGTTCTAAAATGCTTTAAAAATTCAAAGACATCTTTCAATGGTTAACTAACGCTAGGCGCAATATCACACCTTAATATTGACCCATAATATTTAAATTGGACCAGGTATTATATTACAGGGTAATAGTGTACCCTACCACAGGAATTAAATATAGGTCAATTAGGGGGTACACTATGTATATTTTAAATAGTACATTAAAACAAGGAAATTCGAAGACTCTTTTCTATGTTAACTAACGGCACGGTATCGGAAATTAATATTGACCTATAATTTTTAAATTGGACCACGTTACAGGGTTATAGTGTATCCTACTACAGGAAATAATTATAGATCATTTAGGGGGTACACAGCGTGACCCTAAATTTTACTATGCATGCCTATGCGAAATAGAGTGTTCTGAGAAGCTTAAAATGAAGAAATAAGCGTTCTAAAATGCTTTAAAAATTCAAAGACATTTTTCAATGTTAACTAACGGCACGGTATCGGACCTTAATATTGACCTATAATTTTTAAATTGGACCACGTATTATATTACAGGGTAATAGTGTACCCTACCACAGGAAATAATTATAGGTCAATTAGGGGGTACACTATGTATATTTTAAATAGCGCATTAAAACAAGGAAATTCGAAGACACTTTTCTATGTTAACTAACGGCACGGTATCGGACCTTAATATTGACCTATAATTTTTAAATTGGACCACGTATTATATTACAGGGTAATAGTGTACCCTTCCGCAGGAAATAATTATAGGTCAATTAGGGGGTACACTATGTATATTTTAAATAGTGCATTAAAACAAGGAAATACGAAGACACTTTCCTATGTTAACTAACGGAACGGTATCGGACCTTAATATTGACCTATAATTTTTAAATTTGACCACGTATTATATTACAGGGTAATAGTGTACCCTATCACAGGAAATAATTATAGGTCAATTAGGGGATACACAGTGTGACCCTAAAGTTTACTATGTATGCCTATGCGAAATAAACTGTTCTGAGAAGCTTAAAATGAGGAAATAAGCGTTCTAAAATGCTTTAAAAATTCAAAGACACTTTTCTATGTTAACTAACGGCACGGTATCGGACCTTAATATTGACCTATAATTTTTAAATTGGACCACGTATTATATTATAGGGTAATAGTGTACCCTACCACAGGAAATAATTATAGGTCAATTAGGGGGTACACAGCGTGACCCTAAAGTTTACTATGTATGCCTATGCGAAATAGAGTGTTCTGAGAAGCTTAAAATGAAGAAATAAGCGTTCTAAAATGCTTTAAAAATTCAAAGACATCTTTCAATGGTTAACTAACGCTAGGCGCAATATCACACCTTAATATTGACCCATAATATTTAAATTGGACCAGGTATTATATTACAGGGTAATAGTGTACCCTACCACAGGAAATAATTATAGGTCAATTAGGGGGTACACTATGTATATTTTAAATAGTGCATTAAAACAAGGAACTACGAAGACTCTTTTCTATGTTAACTAACGGCACGGTATCGGACCTTAATATTGACCTAAAATTTTTAAATTGGAATGCGTATTATATTACAGGGTGATAGTGTACCCTACCACAGAAAATAATTATAGGTCAATTAGGGGGTACACAGCGGGACCCTAAAGTTTACTATGTATGCCTAAGCGAAATAAAGTGTTCTGAGAAGCTTAAAATGAAGAAATAAGCGTTCTAAAATGCTTTAAAAATTCAAAGACATCTTTCAATGGTTAACTAACGCAAGGCGCAATTTCAGACCTTAATATTGACCCATAATATTTAAATTGGACTAGGTATTGTATTACAGGGTAATAGTGTACCCTACCACAGGAAATAATTATAGGTCAATTAGGGGGTACACTATGTATATTTTAAATAGTGCATTAAAACAGGGAAATACGAAGACACTTTTCTATGTTAACTAACGTCACGGTATCGGACCTTAATATTGACCTAAAATTTTTAAATTGGAAAACGTATTATATTACAGGGTGATAGTGTACCCTACCACAGAAAATAATTATAGGTCAATTAGGGGGTACACAGCGTGACCCTAAAGTTTACTATGTATGCCTATGCGAAATAAAGTGTTCTGAGAAGCTTAAAATGAAGAAATAAGCGTTCTAAAATGCTTTAAAAATTCAAAGACATTTTTCAATGTTAACTAACGGCACGGTATCGGACCTTAATATTGACCTATAATTTTTAAATTGGACCACGTATTATATTACAGGGTAATAGTGTACCCTACCACAGGAAATAATTATAGGTCAATTAGGGGGTACACTATGTATATTTTAAATAGCGCATTAAAACAAGGAAATTCGAAGACACTTTTCTATGTTAACTAACGGCACGGTATCGGACCTTAATATTGACCTATAATTTTTAAATTGGACCACGTATTATATTACAGGGTTATAGTGTATCCTACCACAGGAAATAATTATAGGTCAATTAGGGGATGCACAGTGTGACCCTAAAGTTTACTATGTATGCCTATGCGAAATAAACTGTTCTGAGAAGCTTAAAATGAGGAAATAAGCGTTCTAAAATGCTTTAAAAATTCAAAGACACTTTTCTATGTTAACTAACGGCACGGTGTCGGACCTTAATATTGACCTATAATTTTTAAATTGGACCACGTATTATATTATAGGGTAATAGTGTACCCTACCACAGGAAATAATTATAGGTCAATTAGGGGGTACACAGCGTGACCCTAAAGTTTACTATGTATGCCTATGCGAAATAGAGTGTTCTGAGAAGCTTAAAATGAAGAAATAAGCGTTCTAAAATGCTTTAAAAATTCAAAGACATCTTTCAATGGTTAACTAACGCTAGGCGCAATATCAGACCTTAATATTGACCTATAATATTTAAATTGGACCAGGTATTATATTACAGGGTAATAGTGTACCCTACCACAAGAAATAATTATAGGTCAATTAGGGGGTACACTATGTATATTTTAAATAGTGCATTAAAACAAGGAAATACGAAGACTCTTTTCTATGTTAACTAACGGCACGGTATCGGACTTTAATATTGACCTATACTTTTTAAATTGGACCTCGTATTATATTAGAGGGTAATAGTGTACCCTAAGACAGGAAATAATTATAGGTCAATTAGGGGGTACACAGCGTGACCCTAAAGTTTACTATGTATGCCTATGCGAAATAGAGTGTTCTGAGAAGCTTAAAATGAAGAAATTAGCGTTCTAAAATGCTTTAAAAATTCAAAGACATCTTTCAATGGTTAACTAACGCAAGGCGCGATATCAGACCTTAATATGGAACCATAATATTTAAATTGGACCAGGAATTATATTACAGGGTAATAGTGTACCCTACCACAGGAATTAAATATAGGTCAATTAGGGGGTACACTATGTGTATTTTAAATAGTACATTAAAACAAGGAAATTCGAAGACTCTTTTCTATGTTAACTAACGGCACGGTATCGGACCTTAATATTGACCTAAAATTTTTAAATTGGAATACGTATTATATTACAGGGTGATAGTGTACCCTACCACAGAAAATAATTATAGGTCAATTAGGGGGTACACAGAGTGACCCTAAAGTTTACTATGTATGCCTATGCGAAATAAAGTGTTCTGAGAAGCTTAAAATGAGGAAATAAGCGTTCTAAAATGCTTTAAAAATTCAAAGACATTTTTCAATGTTAACTAACGGCACGGTATCGGACCTTAATATTGACCTATAGTTTTTAAATTGGACCACGTATTATATTTCCGGGTAATAGTGTACCCTACCACAGGAAATAATTATTGGTCATTTAGGGGGTACACAGCGTGACCCTAAAGTTTACTATGTATGCCTATGCGAAATAGAGTTTTCTGAGATGCTTAAAATGAAGAAATAAGCGTTCTAAAATGCTTTAAAAATTCAAAGAAATCTTTCAATGGTTAACCAACGCAAGGCGCGATATCAGACCTTAATATGGAACCATAATATTTAAATTGGACCAGGTATTATATTACAGGGTAATAGTGTACCCTACAACAGGAAATAATTATAGGTCAATTAGGGGGTACACTATGTATATTTTAAATAGTGCATTAAAACAAGGAAATTCGAAGACTCTTTTCTATGTTAACTAACGGTAGGGTATCGGACCTTAATATTGACCTATAATTTTTAAATTGGAAAACGTATTATATTACAGGGAAATAGTGTACCCTACCACAGGAAATAATTATAGGTCATTTAGGGGGTACACAGCGTGACCCTAAAGTTTACTATGTATGCCTATGCGAAATAACGTGTTCTGAGAAGCTTAAAATGAGGAAATAAGCGTTCTAAAATGCTTTAAAAATTCAAAGACACTTTTCTATGTTAACTAACGGCACGGTATCGGACCTTAATATTGACCTATAATTTTTAAATTGGACCACGTATTATATTACAGGGTAATAGTGTACCCTACCACAGGAAATAATTATAGGTCAATTAGGGGGTACACAGCGTGACCCTAAAGTTTACTATGTATGCCTATGCGAAATAGAGTGTTCTGAGAAGCTTAAAATTAAGAAATAAGCGTTCTAAAATGCTTTAAAAATTCAAAGACATCTTTCAATGGTTAACTAACGCAAGGCGCAATATCAGACCTTAATATTGACCCATAATATTTAAATTGGACCAGGTATTATATTACAGGGTAATAGTGTACTCTACCACAGGAAATAATTATAGGTCAATTAGGGGGTACACTATGTATATTTTAAATAGTGCATTAAAACAAGGAAATACGAAGATACTTTTCTATGTTAACTAACGGCACGGTATCGGACCTTAATATTGACCTATAATTTTCTAAATTGGACCACGAATTATATTACAGGGTAATAGTGTACCCTACCACAGGAAATAATTATAGGTCAATTAGGGGGTACAAAGCGTGACCCTAAAGTTTACTATGTATGCCTATGCGAAATAAAGTGTTCTGAGAAGCTTAAAATGAGGAAATAAACGTTCTAAAATGCTTTAAAAATTCAAAGACACTTTTCTATGTTAATTAACGGCACGGTATCGGACCTTAATATTGACCTATAATTTTTAAATTGGACCACGTATTATATTACAGGGTAATAGTGTACCCTACCACAGGAAATAATTATAGGTCAATTAGGGGGTATACAGCGTGACCCTAAAGTTTACTATGTATGCCTATGCGAAATAAAGTGTTCTGAGAAGCTTAAAATGAAGAAATAAGCGTTCTAAAATGCTTTAAAAATTCAAAGACATTTTTCAATGTTAACTAACGGCACGGTATCGGACCTTAATATTGACCTATAATTTTTAAATTGGACCACGTATTATATTACAGGGTAATAGTGTACCCTACCACAGGAAATAATTATAGGTCAATTAGGGGGTACACTATGTATATTTTAAATAGCGCATTAAAACAAGGAAATTCGAAGACACTTTTCTATGTTAACTAACGGCACGGTATCGGACCTTAATATTGACCTATAATTTTTAAATTGGACCACGTATTATATTACAGGGTTATAGTGTATCCTACCACAGGAAATAATTATAGGTCAATTAGGGGGTACACAGCGTGACCCTAAAGTTTACTATGTATGCCTATGCGAAATAAAGTGTTCTGAGAAGCTTAAAATGAGGAAGTAAGCGTTCTAAAATGCTTTAAAAATTCAGAGACATTTTTCAATGTTAACTAACGGCACGGTATCGGACCTTAATATTGACCTATAATTTTTAAATTGGACCACGTATTATATTACAGGGTAATAGTGTACCCTACCGCAGGAAATAATTATAGGTCAATTAGGGGGTACACTATGTATATTTTAACTAGTGCATTAAATCAAGGAAATACGAAGACACTTTCCTATGTTAACTAACGGAACGGTATCGGACCTTAATATTGACCTATAATTTTTAAATTTGACCACGTAATATATTACAGGGTAATAGTGTACCCTACCACAGGAAATAATTATAGGTCAATTAGGGGATACACAGTGTGACCCTAAAGTTAACTATGTATGCCTATGCGAAATAAACTGTTCTGAGAAGCTTAAAATGAGGAAATAAGCGTTCTAAAATGCTTTAAAAATTCAAAGACACTTTTCTATGTTAACTAACGGCACGGTGTCGGACCTTAATATTGACCTATAATTTTTAAATTGGACCACGTATTATATTATAGGGTAATAGTGTACCCTACCACAGGAAATAATTATAGGTCAATTAGGGGGTACACAGCGTGACCCTAAAGTTTACTATGTATGCCTATGCGAAATAGAGTGTTCTGAGAAGCTTAAAATGAAGAAATAAGCGTTCTAAAATGCTTTAAAAATTCAAAGACATCTTTCAATGGTTAACTAACGCTAGGCGCAATATCAGACCTTAATATTGACCTATAATATTTAAATTGGACCAGGTATTATATTACAGGGTAATAGTGTACCCTACCACAAGAAATAATTATAGGTCAATTAGGGGGTACACTATGTATATTTTAAATAGTGCATTAAAACAAGGAAATACGAAGACTCTTTTCTATGTTAACTAACGGCACGGTATCGGACTTTAATATTGACCTATACTTTTTAAATTGGAAAACGTATTATATTACAGGGAAATAGTGTACCCTACCACAGGAAATAATTATAGGTCATTTAGGGGGTACACAGCGTGACCCTAAAGTTTACTATGTATGCCTATGCGAAATAACGTGTTCTGAGAAGCTTAAAATGAGGAAATAAGCGTTCTAAAATGCTTTAAAAATTCAAAGACACTTTTCTATGTTAACTAACGGCACGGTATCGGACCTTAATATTGACCTATAATTTTTAAATTGGACCACGTATTATATTACAGGGTAATAGTGTACCCTACCACAGGAAATAATTATAGGTCAATTAGGGGGTACACAGCGTGACCCTAAAGTTTACTATGTATGCCTATGCGAAATAGAGTGTTCTGAGAAGCTTAAAATTAAGAAATAAGCGTTCTAAAATGCTTTAAAAATTCAAAGACATCTTTCAATGGTTAACTAACGCAAGGCGCAATATCAGACCTTAATATTGACCCATAATATTTAAATTGGACCAGGTATTATATTACAGGGTAATAGTGTACTCTACCACAGGAAATAATTATAGGTCAATTAGGGGGTACACTATGTATATTTTAAATAGTGCATTAAAACAAGGAAATACGAAGATACTTTTCTATGTTAACTAACGGCACGGTATCGGACCTTAATATTGACCTATAATTTTCTAAATTGGACCACGAATTATATTACAGGGTAATAGTGTACCCTACCACAGGAAATAATTATAGGTCAATTAGGGGGTACACAGCGTGACCCTAAAGTTTACTATGTATGCCTATGCGAAATAAAGTGTTCTGAGAAGCTTAAAATGAGGAAATAAACGTTCTAAAATGCTTTAAAAATTCAAAGACACTTTTCTATGTTAATTAACGGCACGGTATCGGACCTTAATATTGACCTATAATTTTTAAATTGGACCACGTATTATATTACAGGGTAATAGTGTACCCTACCACAGGAAATAATTATAGGTCAATTAGGGGGTACACAGCGTGACCCTAAAGTTTACTATGTATGCCTATGCGAAATAAAGTGTTCTGAGAAGCTTAAAATGAAGAAATAAGCGTTCTAAAATGCTTTAAAAATTCAAAGACATTTTTCAATGTTAACTAACGGCACGGTATCGGACCTTAATATTGACCTATAATTTTTAAATTGGACCACGTATTATATTACAGGGTAATAGTGTACCCTACCACAGGAAATAATTATAGGTCAATTAGGGGGTACACTATGTATATTTTAAATAGCGCATTAAAACAAGGAAATTCGAAGACACTTTTCTATGTTAACTAACGGCACGGTATCGGACCTTAATATTGACCTATAATTTTTAAATTGGACCACGTATTATATTACAGGGTTATAGTGTATCCTACCACAGGAAATAATTATAGGTCAATTAGGGGGTACACAGCGTGACCCTAAAGTTTACTATGTATGCCTATGCGAAATAAAGTGTTCTGAGAAGCTTAAAATGAGGAAGTAAGCGTTCTAAAATGCTTTAAAAATTCAGAGACATTTTTCAATGTTAACTAACGGCACGGTATCGGACCTTAATATTGACCTATAATTTTTAAATTGGACCACGTATTATATTACAGGGTAATAGTGTACCCTACCGCAGGAAATAATTATAGGTCAATTAGGGGGTACACTATGTATATTTTAACTAGTGCATTAAATCAAGGAAATACGAAGACACTTTCCTATGTTAACTAACGGAACGGTATCGGACCTTAATATTGACCTATAATTTTTAAATTTGACCACGTAATATATTACAGGGTAATAGTGTACCCTACCACAGGAAATAATTATAGGTCAATTAGGGGATACACAGTGTGACCCTAAAGTTTACTATGTATGCCTATGCGAAATAAACTGTTCTGAGAAGCTTAAAATGAGGAAATAAGCGTTCTAAAATGCTTTAAAAATTCAAAGACATCTTTCAATGGTTAACTAACGCTAGGCGCAATATCAGACCTTAATATTGACCTATAATATTTAAATTGGACCAGGTATTATATTACAGGGTAATAGTGTACCCTACCACAAGAAATAATTATAGGTCAATTAGGGGGTACACTATGTATATTTTAAATAGTGCATTAAAACAAGGAAATACGAAGACTCTTTTCTATGTTAACTAACGGCACGGTATCGGACTTTAATATTGACCTATACTTTTTAAATTGGACCTCGTATTATATTACAGGGTAATAGTGTACCCTAAGACAGGAAATAATTATAGGTCAATTAGGGGGTACACAGCGTGACCCTAAAGTTTACTATGTATGCCTATGCGAAATAGAGTGTTCTGAGAAGCTTAAAATGAAGAAATTAGCGTTCTAAAATGCTTTAAAAATTCAAAGACATCTTTCAATGGTTAACTAACGCAAGGCGCGATATCAGACCTTAATATGGAACCATAATATTTAAATTGGACCAGGAATTATATTACAGGGTAATAGTGTACCCTACCACAGGAATTAAATATAGGTCAATTAGGGGGTACACTATGTGTATTTTAAATAGTACATTAAAACAAGGAAATTCGAAGACTCTTTTCTATGTTAACTAACGGCACGGTATCGGACCTTAATATTGACCTAAAATTTTTAAATTGGAATACGTATTATATTACAGGGTGATAGTGTACCCTACCACAGAAAATAATTATAGGTCAATTAGGGGGTACACAGAGTGACCCTAAAGTTTACTATGTATGCCTGTGCGAAATAAAGTGTTCTGAGAAGCTTAAAATGAGGAAATAAGCGTTCTAAAATGCTTTAAAAATTCAAAGACATTTTTCAATGTTAACTAACGGCACGGTATCGGACCTTAATATTGACCTATAATTTTTAAATTGGACCACGTATTATATTTCCGGGTAATAGTGTACCCTACCACAGGAAATAATTATTGGTCATTTAGGGGGTACACAGCGTGACCCTAAAGTTTACTATGTATGCCTATGCGAAATAGAGTTTTCTGAGATGCTTAAATTGAAGAAATAAGCGTTCTAAAATGCTTTAAAAATTCAAAGAAATCTTTCAATGGTTAACCAACGCAAGGCGCGATATCAGACCTTAATATGGAACCATAATATTTAAATTGGACCAGATATTATATTACAGGGTAATAGTGTACCCTACAACAGGAAATAATTATAGGTCAATTAGGGGGTACACTATGTATATTTTAAATAGTGCATTAAAACAAGGAAATTCGAAGACTCTTTTCTATGTTAACTAACGGTAGGGTATCGGACCTTAATATTGACCTATAATTTTTAAATTGGAAAACGTATTATATTACAGGGAAATAGTGTACCCTACCACAGGAAATAATTATAGGTCATTTAGGGGGTACACAGCGTGTCCCTAAAGTTTACTATGTATGCCTATGCGAAATAACGTGTTCTGAGAAGCTTAAAATGAGGAAATAAGCGTTCTAAAATGCTTTAAAAATTCAAAGACACTTTTCTATGTTAACTAACGGCACGGTATCGGACCTTAATATTGACCTATAATTTTTAAATTGGACCACGTATTATATTACAGGGTAATAGTGTACCCTACCACAGGAAATAATTATAGGTCAATTAGGGGGTACACAGCGTGACCCTAAAGTTTACTATGTATGCCTATGCGAAATAGAGTGTTCTGAGAAGCTTAAAATTAAGAAATAAGCGTTCTAAAATGCTTTAAAAATTCAAAGACATCTTTCAATGGTTAACTAACGCAAGGCGCAATATCAGACCTTAATATTGACCCATAATATTTAAATTGGACCAGGTATTATATTACAGGGTAATAGTGTACTCTAAAACAGGAAATAATTATAGGTCAATTAGGGGGTACACTATGTATATTTTAAATAGTGCATTAAAACAAGGAAATACGAAGATACTTTTCTATGTTAACTAACGGCACGGTATCGGACCTTAATATTGACCTATAATTTTCTAAATTGGACCACGAATTATATTACAGGGTAATAGTGTACCCTACCACAGGAAATAATTATAGGTCAATTAGGGGGTACACAGCGTGACCCTAAAGTTTACTATGTATGCCTATGCGAAATAAAGTGTTCTGAGAATCTTAAAATGAGGAAATAAACGTTCTAAAATGCTTTAAAAATTCAAATACACTTTTCTATGTTAATTAACGGCACGGTATCGGACCTTAATATTGACCTGTAATTTTTAAATTGGACCACGTATTATATTACAGGGTAATAGTGTACCCTACCACAGGAAATAATTATAGGTCAATTAGGGGGTACACAGCGTGAACCTAAAGTTTACTATGTATGCCTATGCGAAATAGAGTGTTCTGAGAAGCTTAAAATGAAGAAATAAGCGTTCTAAAATGCTTTAAAAATTCAAAGACATCTTTCAATGGTTAACTAACGCAAGGCGCGATATCAGACCTTAATATGGAACCATAATATTTAAATTGGACCAGGTATTATATTACAGGGTAATAGTGTACCCTACAACAAGAAATAATTATAGGTCAATTAGGGGGTACACTATGTATATTTTAAATAGTGCATTAAAACAAGGAAATACGAAGACACTTTTCTATGTTAACTAACGGCACGGTATCGGACCTAAACATTGACCTATAATTTTTAAATTGGACCACGTATTATATTACAGGGTAATAGTGTACCCTACCACAGGAAATAATTATAGGTCAATTAGGGGGTACACAGCGTGACCCCAAAGTTTACTATATATGCCTATGCGAAATAGAGTGTTCTGAGAAGCTTAAAATGAAGAAATAGGCGTTCTAAAACGCTTTAAAAATTCAAAGACATCTTTCAATGGTTAACTAACGCAAGGCGCAATATCAGACCTTAATATTGACCCATATCATTTAAATTGGACCAGGTATTATATTACAGGGTAATAGTGTACCCTACCACAGGAAATAATTATAGGTCAATTAGGGGGTACACTATGTATATTTTAAATAGTGCATTAAAACAAGGAAATACGAAGACACTTTTCTATGTTAACTAACGGCACGGTATCGGACCTTAATATTGCCCTATAATTTTTAATTGGACCACGTATTATATTACAGGGTTATAGTGTACCCTACCACAGGAAATAATTATAGGTCAATTAGGGGGTACACAGAGTGACCCTAAAGTTTACTATATATGCCTATGCGAAATAGAGTGTTCTGAGATGCTTAAAATGAAGAAATAAGCGTTCTAAAATGCTTTAAAAATTCAAAGACATCTTTCAATGGTTAACTAACGCAAGGCGCAATATCAGACCTTAATATTGACCCATAAAATTTAAATTGGACCAGGTATTATATTACAGGGTAATAGTGTACCCTACCAAAGGAAATAATTGTAGGTCAATTAGGGGGTACACAGCGTGACCCTAAAGTTTACTATGTATGCCTATGCAAAATAAAGTGTTCTGAGAACCTTAAAATGAGGAAATAAGCGTTCTAAAATGCTTTAAAAATTCAAAGACATTTTTCTATGTTAACTAACGGCACGGTATCGGACCTTAATATTGACCTATAATTTTTAAATTCGACCACGTATTATATTACAGGGTTATAGTGTACCCTACCACAGGAAATAATTATAGGTCATTTAGGGGGTACACAGAGTGACCCTAAAGTTTACTATGTATGCCTATGCGAAATAAAGTGTTCTGAGAAGCTTAAAATGAGGAAATAAGCGTTCTAAAATGCTTTAAAAATTCAAAGACATTTTTCTATGTTAACTAACTTCACGGTATCGGACCTTAATATTGACCTATAATTTTTAAATTGGACCACCTATTATATTACAGGGTAATAGTGTACCCTACCACAGGAAATAATTGTAGGTCATTTAGGGGGTACACTATGTATATTTTAAATAGTGCATTAAAACAAGGAAATACGAAAACACTTTTCTATGTTAACTAACGGCACGGTATCGGACCTTAATATTGACCTATAATTTTTAAATTGTACCACGTATTATATTACAGGGTAATAGTGTACCTTACCACAGGAAATAATTATAGGTCAATTAGGTGGTACACAGCGTGACCCTAAAATTTACTATGTATGCCTATGCGAAATATAGTGTTCTGAGAAGCTTAAAATGAAGAAATAAGCGTTCTAAAATGCTTTAAAAATTCAAAGACATCTTTCAATGGTTAACTAACGCAAGGCGCGATATCAGACCTTAATATGGAAACATAATATTTCAATTGGACCAGGTATTATATTACAGGGTAATTGTGTACCCTACAACAGGAAATAATTATTGGTCAATTAGGGGGTACACTATGTATGTTTTAAATAGTGCATTAAAACAAGAAAATACGAAGACACTTTTCTATGTTAACTAACGGCACGGTATCGGACCTTAATATTGACCTATAATTTTTAAATTGGACCACGTATTATATTACAGGGTTATAGTGTACCCTACCACAGGAAATAATTATAGGTCAATTAGGGGGTACACAGAGTGACCCTAAAGTTTACTATGTATGCCGTTGCGAAATAAAGTGTTCTGAGAAGCTTAAAATGAGGAAATAAGCGTTCTAAAATGCTTTAAAATTCAAAGACATTTTTCTATGTTAACTAACGGCACGGTATCGGACCTTATTATTGACCTATAATTTTTAAATTGGACCACGTATTATATTACAGGGTAATAGTGTACCCTACCACAGGAAATAATTATAGGTCATTTAGGGGGTACACAGCGTGACCCTAAATTTTACTATGTATGCCTATGCGAAATAGAGTGTTCTGAGATGCTTAAAATGAAGAAATAAGCGTTCTAAAATGCTTTAAAAAATTCAAAGACATCTTTCAATGGTTAACTAACGCAAGGCGCAATATCAGACCTTAATATTGAAACATAATATTTAAATTGGACCAGGTATTATATTACAGGGTAATAGTGTACCCTACCACAGGAAATAATTATAGGTCAATTAGGGGGGTACACTATGTATATTTTAAATAGTGCATTAAAACAAGGAAATACGAAGACACTTTTCTATGTTAACTAACGGCACGGTATCGGACCTTAATATTGACTTATAATTTTTAAATTGGACCACGTATTATATTACAGGGTTATAGTGTACCCTACCACAGGAAATAATTATAGGTCAATTAGGGGGGTACGCAGAGTGACCCTAAAGTTTACTATGTATGCCTATGCGAAATAAAGTGTTTCTGAGAAGCTTAAAATGAGGAAATAAGCGTTCTAAAATGCTTTAAAAATTCAATGACAATTTTCTATGCTAACTAACGGCACGGTATCGGACCTTAATATTGACCTATAATTTTTAACTTGGACCACCTATTATATTACAGGGTTAATTAGTGTACCTTACCACAGGAAATAATTATAGGTCAATTAGGGGGTACACAGCGTGACCCTAAAGTTTACTATGTATGCCTATGCGAAATAAAGTGTTCTGAGAAGCTTAAAATGAAGAAATAAGCGTTCTAAAATGCTTTAAAAATTCAAAGACATCTTTCAATGGTTAACTAACGCAAGGGCGCAATATCAAACCTTAATATTGACCCATAATATTTAAATTGAACCAGGTATTGTATTACAGGGTAATAGTGTACCCTACCACAGGAAATAATTATAGGTCAATTAGGGGGTACACTATGTATATTTTAAATAGTGCATTAAAACAAGGAAATACGAAGACATTTTTCAATGTTAACTAACGGCACGGTATCGGAACTTAATATAGACCTATAATTTTTAAATTGGACCCACGTATTATATTACAGGGTAATAGTGTACCCTACCACAGGATATAATTATAGGTCATTTAGGGGGTACACAGCGTGACCCTAAATTTTACTATGTATGCCTATGCGAAATAGAGTGTTCTGAGATGCTTAAAATGAAGAAATAAGCGTTCTAAAATGCTTTAAAAATTCAAAGACATCTTTCAATGGTTAACTAACGCAAGGCGCAATATCAGACCATAATATTGACCCATAATATTTAAATTGGAATAGGTATTATATTACAGGGTAATAGTGTACCCTACCACAGGAAATAATTATAGGTCAATTAGGGGGTACACTATGTATATTTTAAATAGTGCATTAAAACAAGGAAATACGAAGACACTTTTCTATGTTAACTAACGGCACGGTATCGGACCTTAATATTGACTTATAATTTTTAAATTGGACCACGTATTATATTACAGGGTTATAGTGTACCCTACCACAGGAAATAATTATAGGTCAATTAGGGGGTACGCAGAGTGACCCTAAAGTTTACTATGTATGCCTATGCGAAATAAAGTGTTCTGAGAAGCTTAAAATGAGGAAATAAGCGTTCTAAAATGCTTTAAAAATTCAATGACAATTTTCTATGCTAACTAACGGCACGGTATCGGACCTTAATATTGACCTATAATTTTTAACTTGGACCACCTATTATATTACAGGGTAATAGTGTACCTTACCACAGGAAATAATTATAGGTCAATTAGGGGGTACACAGCGTGACCCTAAAGTTTACTATGTATGCCTATGCGAAATAAAGTGTTCTGAGAAGCTTAAAATGAAGAAATAAGCGTTCTAAAATGCTTTAAAAATTCAAAGACATCTTTCAATGGTTAACTAACGCAAGGCGCAATATCAAACCTTAATATTGACCCATAATATTTAAATTGAACCAGGTATTGTATTACAGGGTAATAGTGTACCCTACCACAGGAAATAATTATAGGTCAATTAGGGGGTACACTATGTATATTTTAAATAGTGCATTAAAACAAGGAAATACGAAGACATTTTTCAATGTTAACTAACGGCACGGTATCGGAACTTAATATAGACCTATAATTTTTAAATTGGACCACGTATTATATTACAGGGTAATAGTGTACCCTACACAGGATATAATTATAGGTCATTTAGGGGGTACACAGCGTGACCCTAAATTTTACTATGTATGCCTATGCGAAAATAGAGTGTTCTGAGATGCTTAAAATGAAGAAATAAGCGTTCTAAAATGCTTTAAAAATTCAAAGACATCTTTCAATGGTTAACTAACGCAAGGCGCAATATCAGACCATAATATTGACCCATAATATTTAAATTGGAATAGGTATTATATTACAGGGTAATAGTGTACCCTACCACAGGAAATAATTATAGGTCAATTAGGGGGTACACTATGTATATTTTTAAATAGTGCATTAAAACAAGGAAATACGAAGACACTTTTCTATGTTAACTAACGTCACGGTATCGGACCTTAATATTGACCTATAATTTTTAAATTGGACCACGTATTATATTACAGGGTTATAGTGTACCCTACCACAGGAAATAATTATAGGTCATTTAGGGGGTACACAGCGTGACCCTAAATTTTACTATGTATGCTTATGCGAAATAGAGTGTTCTGAGAAGCTTAAAATGAAGAAATAAGCGTTCTAAAATGCTTTAAAAATTCAAAGACATCTTTCAATGGTTAACTAGCGCAAAGGCGCAATAATCAGACCTTAATATTGACCCCATAATATTTAAATTGGACCACGTATTATATTACCAGGGTTATAGTGTACCCTACCACAGGAAATAATTATAGGTCTATCTAGGGGGTACACAGAGTGACCCTAAAGTTTACTATGTATGCCTATGCGAAATAAAGTGTTCTGAGAAGCTTAAAATGAGGAAATAAGCGTTCTAAAATGCTTTAAAAATTCAAAGACATTTTTCTATGTTAACTAACGGTACGGTATCGGACCTTAATATTGACCTATAATTTTAAATTGGACCACGTATTATATTAGAGGGTAATAGTGTACCCTACCACAGGAAATAATTATAGGTCATTTAGGGGGTACACAGCGTGACCCTAAATTTTACTATGTATGCCTATGCGAAATAGAGTGTTCTGAGAAGCTTAAAAATGAAGAAATAAGCGTTCTAAAATGCTTTAAAAATTCAAAGACATCTTTCAATGGTTAACTAACGCAAGGCGCAATATCAAACCTTAATATTGACCCATAATATTTAAATTGAACCAGGTATTGTATTACAGGGTTAATAGTGTACCCTACCACAGGAAATAATTATAGGTCAATTAGGGGGTACACTATGTATATTTTAAATAGTGCATTAAAACAAGGAAATACGAAGACATTTTTTCAATGTTAACTAACGGCAACGGTATCGGAACTTAATATAGACCCTATAATTTTTTAAATTGGACCACGTATTATATCACAGGGTAATAATGTGCCCTACCACAGGAAATAATTATAGGTCAATTAGGGGGTACACAGCGTGACCCCAAAGTTTACTATATATGCCTATGCGAAATAGAGTGTTCTGAGAAGCTTAAAATGAAGAAATAGGCGTTCTAAAACGCTTTAAAAATTCAAAGACATCTTTCAATGGTTAACTAACGCAAGGCGCAATATCAGACCTTAATATTGACCCATATTATTTAAATTGGACCAGGTATTATATTACAGGGTAATAGTGTACCCTACCACAGGAAATAATTATAGGTCAATTAGGGGGTACACTATGTATATTTTAAATAGTGCATTAAAACAAGGAATTTTGAAGACAATTTTCTATGTTTACTAACGGCACGGTATCAGACCTTAATATTGACCTATAATTTTTAAATTGGACCACGTATTATATTACAGGGTAATAGTGTACCCTACCACAGGAAATAAATATATGTCATTTAGGGGGGACACAGCGTGACCCTAAATTTTACTATGTATGCATATGCGAAATAGAGTGTTCTGAGAAGCTTAAAATGAAGAAATAGGCGTTCTAAAATGCTTTAAAAATTCAAAGACATCTTTCAATGGTTAACTAACGCAAGGCGCAATATCAGACCTTAATATTGACCCATATCATTTAAATTGGACCAGGTATTATATTACAGGGTAATAGTGTACCCTACCACAGGAAATAATTATAGGTCAATTAGGGGGTACACTATGTATATTTTAAATAGTGCATTAAAACAAGGAAATACGAAGACACTTTTCTATGTTAACTAACGGCACGGTATCGGACCTTAATATTGCCCTATAATTTTTAATTGGACCACGTATTATATTACAGGGTTATAGTGTACCCTACCACAGGAAATAATTATAGGTCAATTAGGGGGTACACAGAGTGACCCTAAAGTTTACTATATATGCCTATGCGAAATAGAGTGTTCTGAGATGCTTAAAATGAAGAAATAAGCGTTCTAAAATGCTTTAAAAATTCAAAGACATCTTTCAATGGTTAACTAACGCAAGGCGCAATATCAGACCTTAATATTGACCCATAAAATTTAAATTGGACCAGGTATTATATTACAGGGTAATAGTGTACCCTACCAAAGGAAATAATTGTAGGTCAATTAGGGGGTACACAGCGTGACCCTAAAGTTTACTATGTATGCCTATGCAAAATAAAGTGTTCTGAGAACCTTAAAATGAGGAAATAAGCGTTCTAAAATGCTTTAAAAATTCAAAGACATTTTTCTATGTTAACTAACGGCACGGTATCGGACCTTAATATTGACCTATAATTTTTAAATTGGACCACCTATTATTTTACAGGGTAATAGTGTACCCTACCACAGGAAATAATTGTAGGTCATTTAGGGGGTACACTATGTATATTTTAAATAGTGCATTAAAACAAGGAAATACGAAAACACTTTTCTATGTTAACTAACGGCACGGTATCGGACCTTAATATTGACCTATAATTTTTAAATTGTACCACGTATTATATTACAGGGTAATAGTGTACCTTACCACAGGAAATAATTATAGGTCAATTAGGTGGTACACAGCGTGACCCTAAAATTTACTATGTATGCCTATGCGAAATATAGTGTTCTGAGAAGCTTAAAATGAAGAAATAAGCGTTCTAAAATGCTTTAAAAATTCAAAGACATCTTTCAATGGTTAACTAACGCAAGGCGCGATATCAGACCCTTAATATGGAAACATAATATTTCAATTGGACCAGGTATTATATTACAGGGTAATTGTGTACCCTACAACAGGAAATAATTATTGGTCAATTAGGGGGTACACTATGTATGTTTTAAATAGTGCATTAAAACAAGGAAATACGAAGACACTTTTCTATGTTAACTAACGGCACGGTATCGGACCTTAATATTGACCTATAATTTTTAAATTGGACCACGTATTATATTACAGGGTTATAGTGTACCCTACCACAGGAAATAATTATAGGTCAATTAGGGGGTACGCAGAGTGACCCTAAAGTTTACTATGTATGCCTATGCGAAATAAAGTGTTCTGAGAAGCTTAAAATGAGGAAATAAGCGTTCTAAAATGCTTTAAAAATTCAATGACAATTTTCTATGCTAACTAACGGCACGGTATCGGACCTTAATATTGACCTATAATTTTTAAATTGGACCACCTATTATATTACAGGGTAATAGTGTACCTTACCACAGGAAATAATTATAGGTCAATTAGGGGGTACACAGCGTGACCCTAAAGTTTACTATGTATGCCTATGCGAAATAAAGTGTTCTGAGAAGCTTAAAATGAAGAAATAAGCGTTCTAAAATGCTTTAAAAATTCAAAGACATCTTTCAATGGTTAACTAACGCAAGGCGCAATATCAAACCTTAATATTGACCCATAATATTTAAATTGAACCAGGTATTGTATTACAGGGTAATAGTGTACCCTACCACAGGAAATAATTATAGGTCAATTAGGGGGTACACTATGTATATTTTAAATAGTGCATTAAAACAAGGAAATACGAAGACATTTTTCAATGTTAACTAACGGCACGGTATCGGAACTTAATATAGACCTATAATTTTTAAATTGGACCACGTATTATATTACAGGGTAATAGTGTACCCTACCACAGGATATAATTATAGGTCATTTAGGGGGTACACAGCGTGACACTAAATTTTACTATGTATGCCTATGCGAAATAGAGTGTTCTGAGATGCTTAAAATGAAGAAATAAGCGTTCTAAAATGCTTTAAAAATTCAAAGACATCTTTCAATGGTTAACTAACGCAAGGCGCAATATCAGACCTTAATATTGACCCATAATATTTATATTGGACCAGGTATTATATTACAGGGGTAATAGTGTACCCCACCAAAGGAAATAATTATAGGTCAATTAGGGGGTACACAGCGTGACCCTAAAGTTTACTATGTATGCCTATGCGAAATAAAGTGTTCTGAGAAGCTTAAAATGAGGAAATAAGCGTTCTAAAATGCTTTAAAAATTCAAAGACATTTTTCTATGTTAACTAACGGCACGGTATCGGACCTTAATATTGACCTATAATTTTTAAATTGGACATGTATTATATTACAGGGTAATAGTGTACCCTACCACAGGATATAATTATAGGTTATTTAGGGGGTACACAGCGTGACCCTAAATTTTACTATGTATGCCTATGCGAAATAGAGTGTTCTGAGATGCTTAAAATGAAGAAATAAGCGTTCTAAAATGCTTTAAAAATTCAAAGACATCTTTCAATGGTTAACTAACGCAAGGCGCAATATCAGACCTTAATATTGACCCATAATATTTAAATTGGAATAGGTATTATATTACAGGGTAATAGTGTACCCTACCACAGGAAATAATTATAGGTCAATTAGGGGGTACACTATGTATATTTTAAATAGTGCATTAAAACAAGGAAATACGAAGACACTTTTCTATGTTAACTAACGTCACGGTATCGGACCTTAATATTGACCTATAATTTTTAAATTGGACCACGTATTATATTACAGGGTTATAGTGTACCCTACCACAGGAAATAATTATAGGTCAATTAGGGGGTACACAGAGAGACCCTAAAGTTTACTATGTATGCCTATGCGAAATAAAGTGTTCTGAGAAGCTTAAAATGAGGAAATAAGCGTTCTAAAATGCTTTAAAAATTCAAAGACATTTTTCAATGTTAACTAACGGCACGGTATCGGACCTTAATATTAACCTATAATTTTTAAATTGGACCACGTATTATATTACAGGGTAATAGTGTACCCTACCACAGGAAATAATTATAGGTCATTTAGGGGGTACACAGCGTGACCCTAAATTTTACTATGTATGCTTATGCGAAATAGAGTGTTCTGAGAAGCTTAAAATGAAGAAATAAGCGTTCTAAAATGCTTTAAAAATTCAAAGACATCTTTCAATGGTTAACTAGCGCAAGGCGCAATATCAGACCTTAATATTGACCCATAATATTTAAATTGGACCAGGTATTATATTACAGGGTAATAGTGTACCCTACCACAGGAAATAATTATAGGTCAATTAGGGGGTACACTATGTATATTTTAAATAGTGCATTAAAACAAGGAAATACGAAGACACTTTTCTATGTTAACTAACGGCACGGTATCGGACCTTAATATTGACCTATAATTTTTAAATTGTACCACGTATTATATTACAGGGTAATAGTGTACCTTACCACAGGAAATAATTATAGGTCAATTAGGTGGTACACAGCGTGACCCTAAAATTTACTATGTATGCCTATGCGAAATAGAGTGTTCTGAGAAGCTTAAAATGAAGAAATAAGCGTTCTAAAATGCTTTAAAAATTCAAAGACATCTTTCAATGGTTAACTAACGCAAGGCGCAATATCAGACCTTAATATTGACCCATAATATTTAAATTGGACCAGGTATTATATTACAGGGTAATAGTGTACCCTACCACATTAAATAATTATAGGTCAATTAGGGGGTACACTATGTATATTTTAAATAGTGCATTAAAACAAGGAAATACGAAGACACTTTTCTATGTTAACTAACGGCACGGTATCGGACCTTAATATTGACCTATAATTTTTAAATTGGACCACGTATTATATTACAGGGTTATAGTGTACCCTACCACAGGAAATAATTATAGGTCAATTAGGGGGTACACAGAGTGACCCTAAAGTTTACTATATATATGCCTATGCGAAATAGAGTGTTCTGAGATGCTTAAAATGAAGAAATAAGCGTTCTAAAATGCTTTAAAAATTCAAAAACATCTTTCAATGGTTAACTAACGCAATTCGCAATATCAGACCTTAATATTGACCCATAATATTTAAATTGGACCAGGTATTATATTACAGGGTAATAGTGTACCCTACCACAGGAAATAATTATAGGTCAATTAGGGGGTACACAGCGTGACCCTAAAGTTTACTATGTATGCCTATGCGAAATAAAGTGTTCTGAGAAGCTTAAAATGAGGAAATAAGCGTTCTAAAATGCTTTAAAATTCAAAGACATTTTTCTATGTTAACTAACTTCACGGTATCGGACCTTAATATTGACCTATAATTTTTAAATTGGACCACCTATTATATTACAGGGTAATAGTGTACCCTACCACAGGAAATAATTATAGGTCATTTAGGGGGTACACTATGTATATTTTAAATAGTGCATTAAAACAAGGAAATACGAAGACACTTTTCTATGTTAACTAACGGCACGGTATCGGACCTTAATATTGACCTATAATTTTTAAATTGTACCACGTATTATATTACAGGGTAATAGTGTACCTTACCACAGGAAATAATTATAGGTCAATTAGGTGGTACACAGCGTGACCCTAAAATTTACTATGTATGCCTATGCGAAATATAGTGTTCTGAGAAGCTTAAAATGAAGAAATAAGCGTTCTAAAATGCTTTAAAAATTCAAAGACATCTTTCAATGGTTAACTAACGCAAGGCGCAATATCAGACCTTAATATTGACCCATAATATTTAAATTGGACCAGGTATTATATTACAGGGTAATAGTGTACCCCACCAAAGGAAATAATTATAGGTCAATTAGGGGGTACACAGCGTGACCCTAAAGTTTACTATGTATGCCTATGCGAAATAAAGTGTTCTGAGAAGCTTAAAATGAGGAAATAAGCGTTCTAAAATGCTTTAAAAATTCAAAGACATTTTTCTATGTTAACTAACGGCACGGTATCGGACCTTAATATTGACCTATAATTTTTAAATTGGACCACGTATTATATTACAGGGTTATAGTGTACCCTACCACAGGAAATAATTATAGGTCAATTAGGTAGTACACAGAGTGACCCTAAAGTTTACTATGTATGCCTATGCGAAATAAAGTGTTCTGAGAAGCTTAAAATGAGGAAATAAGCGTTGTAAAATGCTTTAAAAATTCAAAGACATTTTTCTATGTTAACTAACGGCACGGTATCGGACCTTAATATTGACCTATAATTTTTAAATTGGACCACGTATTATATTACAGGGTAATAGTGTACCCTACCACAGGATATAATTATAGGTCATTTAGGGGGTACACAGCGTGACCCTAAATTTTACTATGTATGCCTATGCGAAATAGAGTGTTCTGAGATGCTTAAAATGAAGAAATAAGCGTTCTAAAATGCTTTAAAATTCAAAGACATCTTTCAATGTTTAACTAACGCTAGGCGCAATATCAGACCTTAATATTGACCCATAATATTTAAATTGGAATAGGTATTATATTACAGGGTAATAGTGTACCCTACCACAGGAAATAATTATAGGTCAATTAGGGGGTACACTATGTATATTTTAAATAGTGCATTAAAACAAGGAAATACGAATACACTTTTCTATGTTAACTAACGGCACGGTATCGGACCTTAATATTGACCTATAATTTTTAAATTGGACCACGTATTATATTACAGGGTTATAGTGTACCCTACCACAGGAAATAATTATAGGTCAATTAGGGGGTACACAGAGAGACCCTAAAGTTTACTATGTATGCCTATGCGAAATAAAGTGTTCTGAGAAGCTTAAAATGAGGAAATAAGCGTTCTAAAATGCTTTAAAAATTCAAAGACATTTTTCAATGTTAACTTACGGCACGGTATCGGTCCTTAATATTGACCTATAATTTTTAAATTGGACCACGTATTATATTACAGGGTAATAGTGAACCCTACCACAGGAAAAAATTATAGGTCATTTAGGGGGTACACAGCGTGACCCTAAATTTTACTATGTATGCTTATGCGAAATAGAGTGTTCTGAGAAGCTTAAAATGAAGAAATAAGCGTTCTAAAATGCTTTAAAAATTCAAAGACATCTTTCAATGGTTAACTAGCGCAAGGCGCAATATCAGACCTTAATATTGACCCATAATATTTAAATTGGACCAGGTATTATATTACAGGGTAATAGTGTACCCTACCACAGGAAATAATTATAGGTCAATTAGGGGGTACACTATGTATATTTTAAATAGTGCATTAAAACAAGGAAATACGAAGACACTTTTCTATGTTAACTAACGGCACGGTATCGGACCTTAATATTGACCTATAATTTTTAAATTGTACCACGTATTATATTACAGGGTAATAGTGTACCTTACCACAGGAAATAATTATAGGTCAATTAGGTGGTACACAGCGTGACCCTAAAATTTACTATGTATGCCTATGCGAAATAGAGTGTTCTGAGAAGCTTAAAATGAAGAAATAAGCGTTCTAAAATGCTTTAAAAATTCAAAGACATCTTTCAATGGTTAACTAACGCAAGGCGCAATATCAGACCTTAATATTGACCCATAATATTTAAATTGGACCAGGTATTATATTACAGGGTAATAGTGTACCCCACCAAAGGAAATAATTATAGGTCAATTAGGGGGTACACAGCGTGACCCTAAAGTTTACTATGTATGCCTATGCGAAATAAAGTGTTCTGAGAAGCTTAAAATGAGGAAATAAGCGTTCTAAAATGCTTTAAAAATTCAAAGACATTTTTCTATGTTAACTAACGGCACGGTATCGGACCTTAATATTGACCTATAATTTTTAAATTGGACCACGTATTATATTACAGGGTTATAGTGTACCCTACCACAGGAAATAATTATAGGTCAATTAGGTAGTACACAGAGTGACCCTAAAGTTTACTATGTATGCCTATGCGAAATAAAGTGTTCTGAGAAGCTTAAAATGAGGAAATAAGCGTTGTAAAATGCTTTAAAAATTCAAAGACATTTTTCTATGTTAACTAACGGCACGGTATCGGACCTTAATATTGACCTATAATTTTTAAATTGGACCACGTATTATATTACAGGGTAATAGTGTACCCTACCACAGGATATAATTATCGGTCATTTAGGGGGTACACAGCGTGACCCTAAATTTTACTATGTATGCCTATGCGAAATAGAGTGTTCTGAGATGCTTAAAATGAAGAAATAAGCGTTCTAAAATGCTTTAAAATTCAAAGACATCTTTCAATGGTTAACTAACGCTAGGCGCAATATCAGACCTTAATATTGACCCATAATATTTAAATTGGAATAGGTATTATATTACAGGGTAATAGTGTACCCTACCACAGGAAATAATTATAGGTCAATTAGGGGGTACACTATGTATATTTTAAATAGTGCATTAAAACAAGGAAATACGAATACACTTTTCTATGTTAACTAACGGCACGGTATCGGACCTTAATATTGACCTATAATTTTTAAATTGGACCACGTATTATATTACAGGGTTATAGTGTACCCTACCACAGGAAATAATTATAGGTCAATTAGGGGGTACACAGAGAGACCCTAAAGTTTACTATGTATGCCTATGCGAAATAAAGTGTTCTGAGAAGCTTAAAATGAGGAAATAAGCGTTCTAAAATGCTTTAAAAATTCAAAGACATTTTTCAATGTTAACTAACGGCACGGTATCGGTCCTTAATATTGACCTATAATTTTTAAATTGGACCACGTATTATATTACAGGGTAATAGTGTACCCTACCACAGGAAATAATTATAGGTCATTTAGGGGGTACACAGCGTGACCCTAAATTTTACTATGTATGCTTATGCGAAATAGAGTGTTCTGAGAAGCTTAAAATGAAGAAATAAGCGTTCTAAAATGCTTTAAAAATTCAAAGACATCTTTCAATGGTTAACTAGCGCAAGGCGCAATATCAGACCTTAATATTGACCCATAATATTTAAATTTGACCAGGTATTATATTACAGGGTAATAGTGTACCCTACCACAGGAAATAATTATAGGTCAATTAGGGGGTACACTATGTATATTTTAAATAGTGCATTAAAACAAGGAAATACGAAGACACTTTTCTATGTTAACTAACGGCACGGTATCGGACCTTAATATTGACCTATAATTTTTAAATTGGACCACGTATTATATTACAGGGTTATAGTGTACCCTACCACAGGAAATAATTATAGGTCAATTAGGGGTTACACAGAGTGACCCTAAAGTTTACTATGTATGCCTATGCGAAATAAAGTGTTCTGAGAAGCTTAAAATGAGGAAATAAGCGTTCTAAAATGCTTTAAAAATTCAAAGACATTTTTCTATGTTAACTAACGGCACGGTATCGGACCTTAATATTGACCTATAATTTTTAAATTGGACCACGTATTATATTACAGGGTAATAGTGTACCCTACCACAGGATATAATTATAGGTCATTTAGGGGGTACACAGCGTGACCCTAAATTTTACTATGTATGCCTATGCGAAATAGAGTGTTCTGAGATGCTTAAAATGAAGAAATAAGCGTTCTAAAATGCTTTAAAATTCAAAGACATCTTTCAATGGTTAACTAACGCTAGGCGCAATATCAGACCTTAATATTGACCCATAATATTTAAATTGGAATAGGTATTATATTACAGGGTAATAGTGTACCCTACCACAGGAAATAATTATAGGTCAATTAGGGGGTACACTATGTATATTTTAAATAGTGCATTAAAACAAGGAAATACGAATACACTTTTCTATGTTAACTAACGGCACGGTATCGGACCTTAATATTGACCTATAATTTTTAAATTGGACCACGTATTATATTACAGGGTTATAGTGTACCCTACCACAGGAAATAATTATAGGTCAATTAGGGGGTACACAGAGAGACCCTAAAGTTTACTATGTATGCCTATGCGAAATAAAGTGTTCTGAGAAGCTTAAAATGAGGAAATAAGCGTTCTAAAATGCTTTAAAAATTCAAAGACATTTTTCAATGTTAACTAACGGCACGGTATCGGTCCTTAATATTGACCTATAATTTTTAAATTGGACCACGTATTATATTACAGGGTAATAGTGTACCCTACCACAGGAAATAATTATAGGTCATTTAGGGGGTACACAGCGTGACCCTAAATTTTACTATGTATGCTTATGCGAAATAGAGTGTTCTGAGAAGCTTAAAATGAAGAAATAAGCGTTCTAAAATGCTTTAAAAATTCAAAGACATCTTTCAATGGTTAACTAGCGCAAGGCGCAATATCAGACCTTAATATTGACCCATAATATTTAAATTGGACCAGGTATTATATTACAGGGTAATAGTGTACCCTACCACAGGAAATAATTATAGGTCAATTAGGGGGTACACTATGTATATTTTAAATAGTGCATTAAAACAAGGAAATACGAAGACACTTTTCTATGTTAACTAACGGCACGGTATCGGACCTTAATATTGACCTATAATTTTTAAATTGTACCACGTATTATATTACAGGGTAATAGTGTACCTTACCACAGGAAATAATTATAGGTCAATTAGGTGGTACACAGCGTGACCCTAAAATTTACTATGTATGCCTATGCGAAATAGAGTGTTCTGAGAAGCTTAAAATGAAGAAATAAGCGTTCTAAAATGCTTTAAAAATTCAAAGACATCTTTCAATGGTTAATTAACGCAAGGCGCGATATCAGACCTTAATATGGAACCATAATATTTCAATTGGACCAGGTATTATATTACAGGGTAATAGTGTACCCTACAACAGGAAATAATTATAGGTCAATTAGGGGGTACACTATGTATGTTTTAAATAGTGCATTAAAACAAGAAAATACGAAGACACTTTTCTATGTTAACTAACGGCACGGTATTGCACCTTAATATTGACCTATAATTTTTAAATTGGACCACGTATTATATTACAGGGTTATAGTGTACCCTACCACAGGAAATAATTATAGGTCAATTAGGGGTTACACAGAGTGACCCTAAAGTTTACTATGTATGCCTATGCGAAATAAAGTGTTCTGAGAAGCTTAAAATGAGGAAATAAGCGTTCTAAAATGCTTTAAAAATTCAAAGACATTTTTCTATGTTAACTAACGGCACGGTATCGGACCTTAATATTGACCTATAATTTTTAAATTGGACCACGTATTATATTAGAGGGTAATAGTGTACCCTACCACAGGAAATAATTATAGGTCATTTAGGGGGTACACAGCGTGACCCTAAATTTTACTATGTATGCCTATGCGAAATAGAGTGTTCTGAGAAGCTTAAAATGAAGAAATAAGCGTTCAAAAATGCTTTAAAAATTCAAAGACATCTTTCAATGGTTAACTAACGCAAGGCGCAATATCAAACCTTAATATTGACCCATAATATTTAAATTGAACCAGGTATTGTATTACAGGGTAATAGTGTACCCTACCACAGGAAATAATTATAGGTCAATTAGGGGGTACACTATGTATATTTTAAATAGTGCATTAAAACAAGGAAATACGAAGACATTTTTCAATGTTAACTAACGGCACGGTATCGGAACTTAATATTGACCTATAATTTTTAAATTGGACCACGTATTATATTACAGGGTAATAGTGTGCCCTACCACAGGAAATAATTATAGGTCATTTAGGGGGTACACAGCGTGACCCTAAATTTTACTATGTATGCCTATGCGAAATAAAGTGCTCTGAGAAGCTTAAAATGAAGAAATAAGCGTTCTAAAATGCTTTAAAAATTCAAAGACATCTTTCAATGGTTAACTAACGCAAGGCGCAATATCAGACCTTAATATTGACCCATAATATTTAAATTGGACCAGGTATTATATTACAGAGTAATAGTGTACCCCACCAAAGGAAATAATTATAGGTCAATTAGGGGGTACACAGCGTGACCCTAAAGTTTACTATGTATGCCTATGCGAAATAAAGTGTTCTGAGAAGCTTAAAATGAGGAAATAAGCGTTCTAAAATGCTTTAAAAATTCAAAGACATTTTTCTATGTTAACTAACGGCACGGTATCGGACCTTAATATTGACCTATAATTTTTGAATTGGACCACGTATTATATTACAGGGTAATAGTGTACCCTACCACAGGATATAATTATAGGTCATTTAGGGGGTACACAGCGTGACCCTAAATTTTACTATGTATGCCTATGCGAAATAGAGTGTTCTGAGATGCTTAAAATGAAGAAATAAGCGTTCTAAAATGCTTTAAAAATTCAAAGACATCTTTCAATGGTTAACTAACGCAAGGCGCAATATCAGACCTTAATATTGACCCATAATATTTAAATTGGAATAGGTATTATATTACAGGGTAATAGTGTACCCTACCACAGGAAATAATTATAGGTCAATTAGGGGGTACACTATGTATATTTTAAATAGTGCATTAAAACAAGGAAATACGAAGACACTTTTCTATGTTAACTAACAGCACGGTATCGGACCTTAATATTGACCTATAATTTTTAAATTGGACCACGTATTATATTACAGGGTTATAGTGTACCTTACCACAGGAAATAATTATAGGTCAATTAGGTGGTACACAGCGTGACCCTAAAATTTACTATGTATGCCTATGCGAAATAGAGTGTTCTGAGAAGCTTAAAATGAAGAAATAAGCGTTCTAAAATGCTTTAAAAATTCAAAGACATCTTTCAATGGTTAACTAACGCAAGGCGCAATATCAGACCTTAATATTGACCCATAATATTTAAATTGGACCAGGTATTATATTACAGGGTAATAGTGTAACCTACCACAGGAAATAATTATAGGTCAATTAGGGGGTACACTATGTATATTTGAAATAGTGCATTAAAACAAGGAAATACGAAGACACTTTTCTATGTTAACTAACGGCACGGTATCGGACCTTAATATTGACCTATAATTTTTAAATTGGACCACGTATTATATTACAGGGTTATAGTGTACCCTACCACAGGAAATAATTATAGGTCAATTAGGGGGTACGCAGAGTGACCCTAAAGTTTTCTATGTATGCCTATGCGAAATGAAGTGTTCTGAGAATCTTAAAATGAGGAAATAAGCGTTCTAAAATGCTTTAAAAATTCAAAGATATTTTTCTATGCTAACTAACGGCACGGTATCGGACCTTAATATTGACCTATAATTTTTAAATTGGACCACCTTTTATATTACAGGGTAATAGTGTACCCTACCACAGGAAATAATTATAGGTCAATTAGGGGTACACAGCGTGACCCTAAAGTTTACTATGTATTGCTATGCGAAATAAAGTGTTCTGAGAAGCTTAAAATGAAGAAATAAGCGTTCTAAAATGCTTTAAAAATTCAAAGACATCTTTCAATGGTTAACTAACGCAAGGCGCAATATCAAACCTTAATATTGACCCATAATATTTAAATTGAACCAGGTATTGTATTACAGGGTAATAGTGTACCCTACCACAGGAAATAATTATAGGTCAATTAGGGGGTACACAGCGTGACCCTAAAGTTTACTATGTATGCCTATGCGAAATAAAGTGTTCTGAGAAGCTTAAAATGAGGAAATAAGCGTTCTAAAATGCTTTAAAAATTCAAAGACATTTTTCTATGTTAACTAACGGCACGGTATCGGACCTTAATATTGACCTATAATTTTTAAATTGGACCACGTATTATATTACAGGGTAATAGTGTACCGTACCACAGGATATAATTATAGGTCATTTAGGGGGTACACAGCGTGACCCTAAATTTTACTATGTATGCCTATGCGAAATAGAGTGTTCTGAGATGCTTAAAATGAAGAAATAAGCGTTCTAAAATGCTTTAAAAATTCAAAGACATCTTTCAATGGTTAACTAACGCAAGGCGCAATATCAGACCTTAATATTGACCCATAATATTTAAATTGGAATAGGTATTATATTACAGGGTAATAGTGTACCCTACCACAGGAAATAATTATAGGTCAATTAGGGGGTACACTATGTATATTTTAAATAGTGCATTAAAACAAGGAAATACGAAGACACTTTACTATGTTAACTAACGGCACGGTATCGGACCTTAATATTGACCTATAATTTTTAAATTGGACCACGTATTATATTACAGGGTTATAGTGTACCCTACCACAGGAAATAATTATAGGTCAATTAGGGGGTACGCAGAGTGACCCTAAAGTTTTCTATGTATGCCTATGTGAAATGAAGTGTTCTGAGAAGCTTAAAATGAGGAAATAAGCGTTCTAAAATGCTTTAAAAATTCAAAGACATTTTTCTATGCTAACTAACGGCACGGTATCGGACCTTAATATTGACCTATAATTTTTAAATTGGACCACCTTTTATATTACAGGGTAATAGTGTACCCTACCACAGGAAATTATTATAGGTCAATTAGGGGGTACACAGCGTGACCCTAAAGTTTACTATGTATTGCTATGCGAAATAAAGTGTTCTGAGAAGCTTAAAATGAAGAAATAAGCGTTCTCAAATGCTTTAAAAATTCAAAGACATCTTTCAATGGTTAACTAACGCAAGGCGCAATATCAAACCTTAATATTGACCCATAATATTTAAATTGAACCAGGTATTGTATTACAGGGTAATAGTGTACCCTACCACAGGAAATAATTATAGGTCAATTAGGGGGTACACTATGAATATTTTAAATAGTGCATTAAAACAAGGAAATACGAAGACATTTTTCAATGTTAAATAACGGCACGGTATCGGAACTTAATATTGACCTATAATTTTTAAATTGGAACACGTATTATATTACAGGGTAATAGTGTACCCTACCACAGGAAATAATTATAGGTCATTTAGGGGGTACACAGCGTGACCCTAAATTTTACTATGTATGCCTATGCGAAATAGAGTGTTCTGAGAAGCTTAAAATGAAGAAATAAGCGTTCTAAAATGCTTTAAAAATTCAAAGACATCTTTCAATGGTTAACTAACGCAAGGCGCAATATCAGACCTTAATATTGACCCATAATATTTAAATTGGACCAGGTATTATATTACAGGGTAATAGTGTACCCTTCCAAAGGAAATAATTATAGGTCAATTAGGGGGTACACAGCGTGACCCTAAAGTTTACTATGTATGCCTATGCGAAATAAAGTGTTCTGAGAAGCTTAAAATGAGGAAATAAGCGTTCTAAAATGCTTTAAAAATTCAAAGACATTTTTCTATGTTAACTAACGGCACGGTATCGGACCTTAATATTGACCTATAATTTTTAAATTGGACCACGTATTATATTACAGGGTAATAGTGTACCCTACCACAGGATATAATTATAGGTCATTTAGGGGGTTCACAGCGTGACCCTAAATTTTACTATGTATGCCTATGCGAAATAGAGTGTTCTGAGATGCTTAAAATGAAGAAATAAGCGTTCTAAAATGCTTTAAAAATTCAAAGACATCTTTCAATGGTTAACTAACGCAAGGCGCAATATCAGACCTTAATATTGACCCATAATATTTAAATTGGACAAGGTATTATATTACAGGGTAATAGTGTACCCTACCACAGGAAATAATTATAGGTCTATTAGGGGGTACACTATGTATATTTTAAATAGTGCATTAAAACAAGGAAATACGAAAACACTTTTCTATGTTAACTAACGGCACTGTAACGGACCTTAATATTGACCTATAATTTTTAAATTGGTCCACGTATTATATAACAGGGTAATAGTGTACCCTACCACAGGAAATAATTATAGGTCAATTAGGGGGTACCCAGCGTGACCCCAAAGTTTATTATGTATGCCAATGCGAAATAGAGAGTTCTGAGAAGCTTAAAGTGAAGAAATAAGGGTTTTAAAATGCTTTAAAAATTCAAAGACATCTTTCAATGGTTAACTAACGCAAGGCGCAATATCAGACCTTAATATTGACCCATATTATTTAAATTGGACCAGGTATTATATTACAGGGTAATAGTGTACCCTACCACAGGAAATAATTATAGGTCTATTAGGGGGTACACTATGTATATTTTAAATAGTACATTAAAACAAGGAAATTCGAAGACTCTTTTCTATGTTATCTAACGGCACGGTATCGGAGCTTAATATTGACCTATAATTTTTAAATTGAACCACATATTATATTACAGGGTAATAGTGTACCTAACCTCAGGAAATAATTATAGGTCATTTAGGGGGTACACAGCGTGACCCTAAATTTTACTATGTATGCCTATGCGAAATAGAGTGTTCTGAGAAGCTTAAAATGAAGAAATAAGCGTTCTAAAATGCTTTAAAAATTCAAAGACATCTTTCAATGGTTAACTAACGCAAGGCGCAATATCAGACCTTAATATTGACCCATAATATTTAAATTGGACCAGGTATTATATTACAGGGTAATAGTGTACCCTACCACAGGAAATAATTATAGGTCAATTAGGGGGTACACAGCGTGACCCTAAATTTTACTATGCATGCCTATGCGAAATAGAGTGTTCTGAGAAGCTTAAAATGAAGAAATAAGCGTTCTAAAATGCTTTAAAAATTCAGACATTTTTCAATGTTAACTAACGGCACGGTATCGGACCTTAATATTGAACTATAATTTTTAAATTGGACCACGTATTATATTACAGGGTAATAGTGTACCCTAAAACCGGAAATAATTATAGGTCAATTAGGGGGAGCACAGCGTGACCCTAAAGTTCACTATGGATGCCTATGCGAAATAGAGTGTTCTGAGAAGCTTAAAATGAAGAAATAAGCGTTCTAAAATGCTTTAAAAATTCAAAGACATCTTTCAATGGTTAACTAACGCTAGGCGCAATATCAGACCTTAATATTGACCCATATTATTTAAATTGGACCAGGTATTCTATTACAGGGTAATAGTGTACCCTACCACAGGAAATAATTATAGGTCTATTAGGGGGTACACTATGTATATTTTAAATAGTGCATTAAAAAAAGGAAATACGAAGACACTTTTCTATGTTAACTAACGGCACGGTATCGGACCTTAATATTGACCAATAATTTTTAAATTGGACCACGTATTATATTACAGGGTAATAGTGTACCCTACCACAGGAAATAATTATAGGTCAATTAGGGGGTACACAGCGTGACCCTAAAGTTTACTATGTATGCCTATGAGAAATAAAGTGTTCTGAGAAGCTTAAAATGAAGAAATAAGCGTTCTAAAATGCTTTAAAAATTCAGACATTTTTCAATGTTAACTAACGCAAGGCGCGATATCAGACCTTAATATGGAACCATAATAATTAAATTGGACCAGGTATTATATTACAGGGTAATAGTGTACCCTACAACAGGAAATAATTATAGGTCAATTAGGGGGTACACCATGTATATTTTAAATAGTGCATTAAAACAAGGGAATTCGAAGACTCTTTTCTATGTTAACTAACGGTAGGGTATCGGACCTTAATATTGACCTAAAATTTTTAAATTGGACCACGTATTATATTACAGGGGGATAGTGTACCCTACCACAGAAAACAATTATAAGTCAATTAGGGGGTACACAGCGTGACCCTAAAGTTTACTATGTATGCCTATGCGAAATAAAGTGTTCTGAGAAGCTTAAAATGAAGAAATAAACGTTCTAAAATGCTTTACAAATTCAAAGACATCTTTCAATGGTTAACTATCGCAAGGCGCAATATCAGACCTTAATATTGACCCATAATATTTAAATTGGACCAGGTATTATATTACAGGGTAATAGTGTACCCTACAACAGGAAATAATTATAGGTCAATTAGGGGGTACACTATGTATATTTTAAATAGTGCATTGAAACAAGGAAATTCGAAGACACTTTTCTATGTTAACTAACGGCACGGTATCGGACCTTAATATTCACCTATAATTTTTAAATTGGACCACTTATTATATTACAGGGTAATAGTGTAACCTACCACAGAAAATAATTATAGGTCAATTAGGGGGTACACAGCGTGACCCTAAAGTTTACTTTGTATGCCTATGCGAAATAAAGTGTTCTGAGAAGCTTAAAATGAAGAAATTAGCGTTCTAAAATGCTTTAAAAATTCAAAGACTTCTTTCAATGGTTAACTAACGCAAGGCGCAATATCAGACCTTAATATTTACCCATAATATTTAAATTGGACCAGGAATTATATTACAGGGTAATAGTGTACCCTACCACAGGAAATAATTATAGGTCAATTAGGGGGTACACTATGTATATTTAAAATAGTGCATTAAAACAAGGAAATTCGAAGACACTTTTCTATGTTAACTGACGTCACGGTATCGGACCTTAATATTGACCTATAATTTTTAAATTGGACCACGTATTATATTACAGGGTTATAGTGTACCCTACCACAGTAAATAATTATAGGTCAATTAGGGGGTACACAGCGTGACCCTAAAGTTTACTATGTATGCCTATGCGAAATAAAGTGTTCTGAGAAGCTTAAAATGAAGAAATTAGCATTCTAAAATGCTTTAAAAATTCAAAGACATCTAATTAGTGACCAAAGAAAGCGGACTCTCTACGGCGCTATTGCGGCACATGCGCGGCTATTGTGTCGCGTTGCAGTGGCCCAAAATTTCGGGCCCTACACTACCCTACAACGACTAGTCAGTGCCTTTACACCTTAGTTGGGCTTCCACTCTAATCACTGGCCAAAGATTTCGGACACTCCATGGTCCAACTGCGGCAAATGCGCAACTGTAGTGCCGCGTTGTGGTGGCCCAAAATAGCGGACACTACACCGCCCTACATGACCCTACCAAAGACATAAGTTCTCAATTGCGGCTGTAGTGCCGCGTTGCGGTTGCCCAAATTGTCGAACTCATCGCTGTCCTACTACTAAACGCCAGTCCCATAACCCCACAGTTGGGCTTCCGCTCTTATCCGTTGCCAAAGATTGTGGACCCTCCATGGCCCTACTGCGGCACGTGTGCGGCTTTATAGCCGCGTTGCGGGGGCCAAAATGGCAGGAAATTACGCTGCCCTACTACGACACGCGAGTGCCTTTACTCCACAGTTCTGCTTCCGCTCTAATCAGGAGCCAAAGATGGCGGACACTCTATAGCCCTTCTGCGGCACGTCCACGGCTGAATGTGCCAAGTTGCGATTGCCCAAAATGGTGGACACTACACTGCCTTCTAGACCCTACCAAAGACTTAAATTCTCAGTAGCGCTTCCGCTTCAATCAGTGGCCAAGTATGGCGGACCCTCCATGGCCCTACTGCGGCACGTGAGCGGCTTTATATCAGCGTTGCGGGGGCCAAAATGGCAGGAAATTACACTGCCCAACTACTACACGCCAGTGCCTTTACTCCTCAGTTCGGCCTCCGCTCTATATAGTGGAAAAATATGGCGGACATTCTATGGCATTTCTGCGGCACGTGCACGGCTTTAGCGCCGCGTTGCGGGGGCCCAAAATAGCGGACACTACACCGTCCTACATGACCCTACCAAAGACATAATTTCTCAATTGCGCTTCCACACTAAGCATTGGCGAAAGATGGCGAACAGTCTATAGCCCTAGTGTGGCACGTCCGCGGCTGTAGTGCCGCGTTGCGGTGGCCCAAAATGTCGGACTCTACACTGCCCTACTACGACACGCCAGTGCCTTTACTCCTCAGTTGGTCTTCAGCTCTAATCCCAGGCTAAAAAATGGCGAACACTCCAAGGCCTTAATGCTGCACGTGCACGGCTGTAGTGCCGCGTTGCAGTGGCGAAAATGGCAGGAAACTACTCTGCCCTATTTCTACACACCAGTGCATTTACTCCTCAGTTCTGCCTCCGCTCTCTTTAGTGACCAAAGAAGGCGGACACTCTATTGCCCTTCAGCGGCACGTGCACGGCTGTAGTGCCGCATTGAGGTCTCCCAACTTGTTGGACGCTACACAGTCCGAATACAAAACGCCAGTGCCTTTATTCCACAGTTGCGCTTCCGCTCTAATCAGTGGTCAAAGATGGCGGACACTCCATAGCTCTACTGCGGCACGTTCGCGGCTGTAGTGCCGCGTTGTGGTGGCCAAAATGGCAGGAAACTACCCATCCCTTTTTCTCCATCACGTGAGCGGCTTTATATCAGCGTTGCGGGGGCCAAAATGGCAGGAAATTACACTGCCCAACTACTACACGCCAGTGCCTTTACTCCTCAGTTCGGCTTCCGCTCTAAATAGTGGAAAAATATGGCGGACAATCCATGGCCCTTCAGCGGCACTCGCGCTGCTGAAGTGCCGCGATTCGGTGGCCCAACATGTCGGACTCTTCCCAGCCCTACGACCACACGCCTGTGCCTTTACTCCTCAGTTCGGTTTCCGCTCTAATCTGTGACCAAAGAAGGCGGACACTCTATGACATTTCTGCGGCACGTGCGCGGCTGTAGTGCCGCGTAGCGGTAGCCCAAATTGTCGGATTCAGCACAGACCAACTGCGACACGACAGTGCCTTTACTCCTCAGTTCGGCTTTCGCTCCTCTCCGTGGCCAAAGATGGCGAACATTCCAAGGCCCTAATGCTGCACGTGCGCGGCTGTAGTGACGCGTTGCAGTGGCGGAAATGGCAGGAAACTACACTGCCCAACTACTACAGGACAGTGCCATTACTCCTCAGTTCGGCTTCCTCTCTAAATAGTGGAAAAATATGGCGGACACTCTATGGCATTTCTGCGGCACTTGCGCGGCTGTAGTGCCGCGTTGCGGGGGCCCAAAATGTCGGACTCTACTCTGCTCTACTACGACACACCAGTGCCATTACTCCTCTGTTCGGCTTCCGCTCTAAATAGTGGAAAAAGATGGCGGACACTCCATGGCCACGGCAGTAGCGCCGCGCTGCGGGGGCCAAAATGGCAGGAAACTACACTGCCCTATTTCTACACGCCAGTGCCTTTTCTCCTCAGTTCGACTTCCGCTCAAATTAGTGGCCAAAGATGACGGACAGTCTATAGCCGTTCTGCGGCACGTCTGCGGTTGTAGTTCCGCGATTCGGAGCCCCAAAATGGCGGACTCTTCACAGCCCTACTACGACACGCCTATGCCTTCACTCCTCAGTTGCGCTTCCGCTCTAATCCGTGGCCAAAGTTGGCGGAGCCTCCATGGCCCTACTGCGCCACGTGTGCGGCTTTACAGCCACGTTGCGTCCGCCAAATTGTCGGACTCTTCGCTGTCCTACTACGACACGCCAGTCCCTTAACCCCTCAGTTGGGCTTTCGCTCTAATCCGTAGCCAAAGATTTTGGACACTCCACGGTCCTATTGCGGTTTGTGCGTAGCTGAAGTGCCGCGTTGCAGTGGCCAAAATGGTGGAAACTACACTGCCCTACTACGACACGCGAGTGCCTTTACTCCTCAGGTCGGCTTCCGCCCTAATCAGTGACCAAAGATGGCGGACTCTCTATGGACTTTCCGCGGCACATGCGCGGCTGTAGTGCCGGGTTGCGGTGAACCAAAATGGTGGACTCTACACTGCCCGACTACAACACGCCAGTGCCTTTACTCCACAGTTCTGCTTCCGCTCTAATCAGTGGCCAAAGATGGCGGACACTCCATAGCTCTACTGCGGCACGTTCGCGGTTGTAGTGCCGCGTTGCGGGGGCCCAAAATGTCGGACTCTACTCTGCTCTACTTCGACACACCAGTGCCTTTACTCCTCTGTTCGGCTTCCGCTCTAAATAGTGGAAAAAGATGGCGGACACTCCATGGCCACGGCTGTAGCGCCGCGTTGCGGGGGCCAAAATGGCAGGAAACTTCACTGCCCTACTACGACACAAAAGTGCCTTTATTCCTCAGTTGGGTTTCCGCTCTAATCCGTGGCCGAAGATGGCGAACACTCTCGCACCCTAATTCGGCACGTGCACGGCTGTAGTGCCGCGTTGCAGAAGCGAAAATGGCAGGAAACTACACTGCCCTATTTCTACACGCCAGTGCCTTTTCTCCTCAGTTCGACTTCCGCTCAAATTAGTGGCCAAAGATGGCGGACAGTCTATAGCCGTTCTGCGGCACGTCTGCGGTTGTAGTTCCGCGATTCGGAGCCCCAAAATGGCGGACTCTTCACAGCCCTACTACGACACGCCTGTGCCTTCACTCCTCAGTTGCGCTTCCGCTCTAATCCGTGGCCAAAGAAGGCGAACAGTCTATGGCCCTAGTGCGGCAGGTCCGCGGCTGTAGTGCCGCGTTGCGGTGGCCCAAAATGTCGGACTCTACACTGATCTACTACGACACGCCTGTGCCTTTACTCCTCAGGTCGGCTTCCGCCCTAATCAGTGACCAAAGATGGCGGACTCTCCAAGGCCCTTCCGCGGCACATGCGTGGCTGTAGTGCCGGGCTGCGGTGAACCAAAATGGTGGACTCTACACTGCCCGACTACAACACGCCAGTGCCTTTACTCCACAGTTCGGCTTCCGCTCTAATCAGTGGCCAAATATGGCGGACCCTCCATGGCCCTACTTCGGCACGTGTGCGGCGTTATAGCCGCGTTGTGAGGGCCAAAATGGCAGGAAATTACACTGCCCTACTCCGACACGCCAGTGCCTTTACTCCTCAGTAGGGCTTCCGCTCAAATCCGTGGCCAAAGATGGCGAACACTACCGCCCCCTAATGTCGCACGTGCACTGCTGTAGTGCCGCGTTGCAGTGGCGAAAATGGCAGGAAACTACACTTCCCAACTACTACACGCCAGTGCCTTTACTCCTCAGTTCGGCTTCCGCTCTAAATAGTGGAAAAATATGGCGGAAAATCCATGGCCCTTCAGCGGCACTCGCGCGGCTGAAGTGCCGCGATTCGGTGGCCCAACATGTCGGACTCTTCCCAGCCCTACGACCACACGCCTGTGCCTTTACTCCTCAGTTCGGCTTCCGCTCTAATCTGTGACCAAAGAAGGCGGACACTCTATGGCATTTCTGCGGCACGTGCGCGGCTGTAGTGCCGCGTAGCGGTAGCCCAAATTGTCGGATTCAGCACAGACCAACTGCGACACGACAGTGCCTTTACTCCTCAGTTGGGCTTCCGCTCCACTCCGTGGCCAAAGATGGCGAACATTCCAAGGCCCTAATGCTGCTCGTGCGCGGCTGTAGTGACGCGTTGCATTGGCGGAAATGGCAGGAAACTACACTGCCCAACTACTACACGCCAGTGCCATTACTCCTCAGTTCGGCTTCCTCTCTAAATAGTGGAAAAATATGGCGGACACTCTATGGCATTTCTGCGGCACTTGCGCGGCTGTAGTGCCGCGTTGAGGGGGCCCAAAATGTCGGACTCTACTCTGCTCTACTACGACACACCAGTGCCTTTACTCCTCTGTTCGGCTTCCGCTCTAAATAGTGGAAAAAGATGGCGGACACTCCATGGCCACGGCTGTAGCGCCGCGTTGCGGGGGCCAAAATGGCAGGAAACTTCACTGCCCTACTACGACACGAAAGTGCCTTTATTCCTCAGTTGGGCTTCCGCTCTAATCCGTGGCCGAAGATGGCGAACACTCTCGCACCCTAATGCGGCACGTGCACGGCTGTAGTGCCGCGTTGCAGAAGCGAAAATGGCAGGAAACTACACTGCCCTATTTCTACACGCCAGTGCCTTTTCTCCTCAGTTCGACTTCCGCTCAAATTAGTGGCCAAAGATGGCGGACAGTCTATAGCCGTTCTGCGGCACGTCTGCGGTTGTAGTTCCGCGATTCGGAGCCCCAAAATGGCGGACTCTTCACAGCCCTACTACGACACGCCTGTGCCTTCACTCCTCAGTTGCGCTTCCGCTCTAATCCGTGGCCAAAGTTGGCGGAGCCTCCATGGCCCTACTGCGCCACGTGTGCGGCTTTACAGCCACGTTGCGTCCGCCAAATTGTCGGACTCTTCGCTGTCCTACTACGACACGCCAGTCCCTTAACCCCGCAGTTGGGCTTTCGCTCTAATCCGTAGCCAAAGATTGCGGACACTCCACGGTCCTATTTCGGTTTGTGCGTAGCTGAAGTGCCGCGTTGCAGTGGCCAAAATGGTGGAAACTACACTGCCCTACTACGACACGCGAGTGCCTTTACTCCTCAGGTCGGCTTCCGCCCTAATCAGTGACCAAAGATTTCGGACTCTCCATAGCTCTACTGCGGCACGTTCGCGGTTGTAGTGCCGCATTGCGGTGGCCCAAAATGTCAGACTCTACGCTGCCCTACTACGACACACCAGTGCCTTTACTCCTCTGTTCGGCTTCCGCTCTAAATAGTGGAAAAAGAGGGCGGACACTCCATGGCCCTTCAGCGGCACGTGCCCGGCTGTAGTGCCGCGTTGTGATGGCCAAAATGGCAGGAAACTATCCTGCTCTTTTTCTACACACCAGTTCCTTTACTCCTCAGTTCGGCTTCCGCTCTAATCTGTGACCAAAGAAGGCGGACACTCTATGGCATTTCTGCGGCACGTGCGCGGCTGCAGTGCCGCTTCGCGGTAGTCCAAAATGACGGATTCTGCACTGCCCAACTTCGACACGACAGTGCCTTTACTCCTCAGTTGGGCTTCCGCACCACTCCGTGGCCAAAGAAGGCGAACAGTGTATGGCCCTAGTGCGGCAGGTCCGCGGCTGTAGTGCCGCGTTGCGGTGACCCAAAATGTCGGACTCTACACTGCCCTACTACGACACGCCTGTGCCTTTACTCCTCAGGTCGGCTTCCGCCCTAATCAGTGACCAAAGATGGCGGAATCTCCATGGCCCTTCCGCGGCACATGCGCGGCTGTAGTGCCGGGCTGAGGTGAACCAAAATGGTGGACTCTACACTGCCCGACTACAACACGCCAGTGCCTTTACTCCACAGTTCGGCTTCCGCTCTAATCAGTGGCCAAAGATGGCGGACACTCCATAGCTCTACTGCGGCACGTTCGCAACTGTAGTGCCGCGTTGTGGTGGCCCAAAATAGCGGTCACTACACTGCCCTTCATGACCCTACCAAAGACTTAAGCTCTCAATTGCGCTTCCCCTCTAGTCATTGGCCAAAGATGGTGGACACTCCATAGCTCTAATGCGGCACGTCCGCGGCTGTAGTGCCTTGTTGCGGTGGCCCAAATTGTCGGACACTTCGCTGCCCTACTACGACACGCGAGTGCCTTTACTCCTCAGGTCGACTTCCGCCCTAATCAGTGACCAAAGATGGCGGACTCTCCATGGCCCATCCGTGGCACATGCGCGGCTGTAGAGCCGGGATGCGGTGAACCAAAATGGTGGACTCTACACTGCCCTACTACGAACCGCCAGTGCCTTTACTCCTCAGTTGGGCTTCCGCTCTAATCCGTGGCCAAAGATGGCGATCACTACCGCCCACTAATGCCGCACGTGCATGGCTGTAGTGCCGCGTTACTGTGGCGAAAATGGCAGGAAACTACACTGCCCAACTACTACACACCAGTGCCTTTACTCCTCTGATCGGCTTCCGCCCTTAATAGTGGAAAAAGATGGCGGACACTCCACGGCCCTTCAGCGGCACGTGCACGGCTGTAGTGCCGGGATGCGGTGAACCAAAATGGTGGACTCTACACAGACCTACTTCGACACGCCAGTGAATTTACTCTTCAGTTCGGCATCCGCTCTAATTTGTAGAAAAAGTTGGTGGAACTTCCATGGCCCATCAGCGGCACGTGCACGGTTGTAGTACCACGTTGCGGTGGCCCAACTTGTCGGACGCTACACTTTCCGACTACAACAGGCCAGTGCCTTTACTCCTCAGTTCGACTTCCGTTCAAATTAGTGACCATAAAAGGCGGACACTCAATGGCCCTATTGCGGCACATGCGATGCTGTAGTGCCGCGTTGCGGTGGCCCGAAATGTCGGACTCTACACTGCCCTACTACGACACGAAAGTGCCTTTATTCCTCAGTTGGGCTTCCGCTCTAATCCGTGGCCGAAGATGGCGAACACTCTCGCACCCTAATGCGGCACGTGCACGGCTGTAGTGCCGCGTTGCAGAAGCGAAAATGGCAGGAAACTACACTGCCCTATTTCTACACGCCAGTGCCTTTTCTCCTCAGTTCGACTTCCGCTCAAATTAGTGGCCAAAGATGGCGGACAGTCTATAGCCGTTCTGCGGCACGTCTGCGGTTGTAGTTCCGCGATTCGGAGCCCCAAAATGGCGGACTCTTCACAGCCCTACTACGACACGCCTGTGCCTTCACTCCTCAGTTGCG